>NW_024387209.1:1587922-1616755 GCF_900408965.1 Simochromis diagramma | reverse complement strand
TGGCCCAAGGAAAACTGGTGACAATTCTGGTCTGTCCCCTACTTTATACTTTATTAATCAGCCTCAGCTCATTTTTTTTTTTTTTTTTTAAATTTATTTTTTATTTTATTTTATTTTTTTTTTTTTTGGAGACAACTTACTCTTTGCATTAATTGTACCATTTTTCTCTAAGAGCATGCATCTGTTATGTATGATCTCTACAGGCTGTCTGGCTGTCTGATTACACAAGTAGGTTGTACTTCTCTGGCCTCAAGTCTGAGCTCTAGCTGCTCCTATCTGAAAGAGCTGGATCTGAGCTACAATCATCCAGGAGAGGCAGTCAAGCTGCTGCAGAATCTGGAACTGAAAACTCTCAGGTATGGGGAGACTTGTGCAGCCATGGAGTATGAAGGGGTATTAGGGCTAGATCAAGTAAACAAATGGTATTGATCATTCTGACAATAAAGTCGATATTTCAAGATTAAAATCAAAACACTATTTTGAGAAAAAAGTCAAAATCTAGACATTACAGTTGTTCTTTCAAGACAAACTGCCACGTTTGCTATACCCTCTGCAAAACTCCTTATGCTAGTGGAAAAAGTAAGTTAATTAAATAAATGTATCAGCCTGATCTTCTGATACAACATGCACGAGGGTGTAACTATTGGTATCCTTGCATGTCTCTATTGCCAACCATTTCATTTTGTTCAAATCTGACCAACTCTTCCAAGTTTTAGTGGGGTTTTTTTCTTCTGAGACTCAGCTTTCTGCACCATCTTGTTAGCGTACTTGTACTTATTACCACACTGTGTTTATGTGCTAAAGTAGAAATAATTTCCTTATAACTACAACCGATTCTGAAGTACAATGTCACTTGCTGGTTGAGAAACTGGTTGTAAAATCTAACCTAGTTGTGAGTGTAGGGGAAATGTGGGGAAGGGTGTCAGGACTTTCACTGGAGGCTAAGGTACAAAGTGGAAAAAGAGGGAACAAGTTGCGTAGGGGGCGTGAGCATTAACTGCAGTGTCTAATCCGTTGAAGAACAAATTAGACTCAATGACTTTGTCCTCCAACGCTGTTGGATGGCCTCAATCTAGTGATTCATGCCACACCATACCTCTCTCATGCTGTTCTGCTCAGCCTGACCCCAGGCCTGATGGTGGAATTGAACTCAGGAACTTCTCGCTGTGAGGCAACAATGCTAACCACTGGGACAATGGAGTCAATGCAGAAGGTTATGTAGTCAGTGATACACTCAGTAAGCCCATTGGTGTCCTCACCATGAGGTTCACAGAGTGCCTCCCATTCTGTCACCTCAAAACAGCCACTAAGGCCTCCTTTGACCACCTCCTAATACTCCTAATGGTCACAGGCTTCCTCTTCACAATAGGCACATAGCGGAGGCTGAGCTAACTCAGGTTCAGGACCCAGTGGGGGGAACAGAGGAAGATAGTTGAAGTCACCGAAAGATGCACTTGGGTGCTGAGTCTGTAACCGGACTATGGCAGAGCGAATAATGTCACATGCAGCTGTGGGGTTAGCAGAGGGAGGAACATAGACAGCCACCAAGACAACAAGAGTAAATTCACTGGGCAAAGAACAATGTGTGTCAATCCCAAAAGGTTAATTCTGTTGGAGCTGAGACAGAAGAAGTCACTTGGATGAGTGTCAAAACGTTTCTCCCACTGAAAACGCTACGTCCAAATGAACAGAATCAACCCTTTGGGAGATGCTTTCCTGGATGATTGAGCATTCACCAAGACAATGAGTGTGAATGTTAGAAACATTAAATAGAAAGAGTGTCATGGGAGGGAGACAGGAATGGTGGACCCAAAGTGCAGACTCCAGGATGTGAAAAAGTGCACTCAAACAGTTTTATTACTGGACATCAAAATAACTAAGCTGAACTTAAAAATAAACTATGCAGGCTGGCTGACAGACAGAACACACAGTGCAGAATGAGGAACAACACAATGATGAGCAGGTTAAGATGTAGACACTAAATACAAGAGGTGAACAGGACCAAGAGGAAACAGCTGGGAGACACGGCTGACACCGATTACATAGATGAGCTGGAGGAGCACGTAAAACTGAAAACACTGACATAAGACACAGACCTTCAAAGTAAAACAGGAAACTCAACACACATGCAGAGACACAGACTCAGAACTGACCGAACAGGAACAGAGGGAGTACAGAACCAAAACCTATCTAGAAAATCTTTAACAGAAGACTTAAACAGAATAAACAAGAACATAAGATAATATTAACAAAAACACTGAGTCATCAGACTCAGGACCATGACAAAGAGCATGTTCACAAGTGTAAGGACAGGGGTGCGGAAGAATAACAAAAGGATTGGTGCTGCGGCTGCAGTGATCTGGACTCTGTACCGGTCCATCATGGTGAAGAGAGGGCTGAGCATTAAAGCAAAGCTCTGGATTTACCGGTCAGTCTATGTCCCTACCCTCAAATACCATCATGAGCTGTGGGTAGTGACCCAAAGAATGAGATCACAGATACGGGCAGTGGAAATTAGCTTTCTTTGAAGGGTGGCTTGCCTCTCCCTTAGAGATAGAGTGAGGACTTTTGCTATTCGGGAGGGACTCAGAGTAGAGCCATTACGCCTCCTCATTGAAAGGAACTAGTTGAGGTGATTAGGGCATCTGACAAGGATTCCTCCTGGGTGAGGTGTTCTGGCCATGTCACACCAGTAGGAGAAAAATGTGGACTGTTGCTGTAGGAGTTTCCTCTCTAGAGTGAAACATTTTGGTAGGAGACCTTTTGAATTAATTAGTGAATACGTTTTACAATGGAAGATGATAGGACAGGATTTTAGGGACATTTTCTTCAAGTGTATGTATTAAATGTATGTGTATGAGAGCGATGTAATGTCCATGTGTGCATGCTGAAAGAGACTGTGCTGGTCTGACCCCCCTCCTCCTTTCAGGGTGGAGCCTGCTGGAGTCCGATGGTTGAGACCAGGTCTGAGGAAGTGTAAGTGTGTTTTTAATGTGATTCATGAAAACAAAGCAGCACACATTCAACCATCTTCAAACTGTCACATCACTCATTCACATCTCTGATGTCAGGAGTCATCATCAAAGTGTCAATCAATGAACAGATGATGGATCAATAACTGCAGCTGGATTGTGTTTGTTTCTCATCAGATTCCTGTCAACTCACAATCGACACAAACACAGTGAACAGAAACCTCAAACTGTCTGACAACAACAGGAAGGTGACACGTGTGGAGGAGGATCAGTCATATCCTGATCATCCAGACAGATTTGATTACCAGTATCCTCAGCTATTATGTAAAGATGAGCTGACTGGTCGCTGTTACTGGGAGGTCGAATGGAGAGAACTGGTTAATATATCAGTGAGTTACAGAGGAATCGTAAGGAAAGGAGACAGTAATGACTGTTTGTTTGGAAGGAATGATCAATCCTGGAGTCTGAGCTGCTCTCATGATTATGGATACAGTGTTTATCAGAATAAGGAAAACACATCCATCTCCTCCTCTTCCTCTTCATCCTTCATCTCCAACAGAGTAGCAGTGTATGTGGACTGTCCTGCTGGCACTCTGTCCTTCTACAGAGTCTCTTCTGACACTCTGATCCACCTCCACACCTTCAACACCACATTCACTGAACCTCTTTATGCTGGATTTGGGTTATGGTTTGGTCAGTCTGGTGCTTCAGTGACTCTGTGCTGAGTTGAGTGTAAAGAGTTTCCTCCTGTTAGAGAAACACTCTGACTGTTGAAGAGATTGTTCAGTCTGTACATGTCTGTCTCTTTCACTCAGAAACACATTTTCAGATTTGTGCATTCAATCAGTTATTGTTTAAACTGTACTAAATGATTCCTTTTAAAGTTCCTCTTCAGTCCTTCAAAGATGGAAGCTTCCAGGATCCACGTGTTGTTTTTCTTTTTCCACTCAAAGCTGCACAGTGAATATCAGTATGCTGTTTTTCTTTTAAGCTCAGGTCAGCTGAGATGATTCAGTTCATTTTAGTTGCAGTTAGTTTGTTGCAAATGAGACAAACTGTGATATCAGAGAGGAGTCACTGAGCTTACCCAAAAGATCAATTTACTGTTCAGATATTCACACATTAGTCTCCAATGGATACAAATTTTATGAGCAGCCAGGGTTCATTGTGATATGTGTTTTGTTTTTAGAATAATGAAATATAGCTGGACTTTAACTTCCTTGTGGTGGCATTAAGTGATCCCCTAAATGTATTAGTTTCCAACATTATTCTTTGTTGAATCACTATTTTGTGTTGGTGGATGCCAGTATTGTAGTTTTATTGTGAACCTGCTCAGTTTCCACAAAAAAAGTCTAATCGGCATATTACAGTGAGACTCAAGTTTGATCAGCAAATAAAATCTCTCTCCAATGTACATTCAAAGAACGATGAATTTTTAGTAAATGTTTAGTCCTTTTATTGGATGAGCATGACACTGCCTCTGAGAACCTAAAATTATGTTGGTGTGTCTAGACTTTTACATCGCTTTTTTGGTTGTGACCTTATTTAATTCCTTAACGCCTAGTGTATCATATTTGACACATACAGGGTTTTTTTTTTTTGCCAGTTTTGGGGATTTCAACATCATTGTGAATTTTTCAACAGTGTGAATTCTTTCCCCTGTAAAACCTAAATAAATTGCAAAATATATTTTTAAGCAATTAAAAAAAACATAAGAAAATATGGCCGATGGTGATTTTTCGTTTTTATGGGCCGATGGGGTTTTTTTTCGGTTTTTTTCCGCAACGGTATAAACACTGAAAGGTGGTGGATTGGCCAGATGAAGGGAGATGTGTAAAAATAACTCAGTTGTTTGGTGGTGGCTATTGCGGAGCTTCCACAGATTCAGTAACATTAGCAAGTGGTGGAGGCCAGCAGATGCAACACGCTGGCAGGTGGATGACGGAAAGGCAGGAGGAGCAGAGACCCGAGGCGGTGAACTGAACTTCAGGTAAGAAGTTATGACCTGCAGTCTATCTGGGTCAGATATAAACCAAGTTTAGGTGGAGTTTATTTTCGTTACGCTGACTTTTTACAGTCAGTACAATCACTCGTACTGCGTACTAGCTAGCATGACAGAGTTTATATACAGCTGGGCGGGTGCTATGATATTATTGATGTTGAACTTGTTTTATCTTATTTTATTTATAAGGTTAGTTGTTAGAGTTTCCAACCGTCTCGTAAAAAACAGAATCGTCTAGTATTCAGAGAAAATATTGCGCGTTTCTTATTGAGGTGAAAAGGAACAGTTTGTTCCGGACTTCAGCTACAATGAAAAAGACACAAAGCTGGAGTTATTCTGTGTCTTTGCTGCACAGCTGCCTCTTCTTCTCTCATTGTCTCCCCCTCCCTCTCCTGTTTCTACTTCAATCATGAAACTGATCAATGATCAGCTGATCGGCTTTTCTCTCTTGTTTGTTTATCTCCCACTTTGCGCCAGAAAGAAGAAACCGGCGGATGTCGCGCTAAACAACAGTAGCACGTTTAAGCTTGATCAGCTGTTGTTAGAATTTATTTAATATTAATTTCTAGTATCAGCTGATGTTTGCTGGAGCCACAACTGTAAAAGCTGCTGGTCATGATATCGATTTGGTTATCTGGTGAGAGGGAAACATGAAGATGAAACCAGGAGATGTTCTTACTGGATCATCAGAGCTGATGGAGAAACAGGTTTACCTTTTAGGTCACACGAATGAGTTGAAGGGAAGTTATGAACTGTTTCTGAGAGACAAATAACACCAGGATCCTTTTCTAAGTAGCTGACAGCTGGTAAATGTGCAGGGGTGGGTCTAGCAAAGTTTTGCCAGGGGGCCATGTAGGGCATTAACAGGGAAAGGGGGGCACAAAGAAATACTTTTCTTTGTTATGTCATTTAAAAACTTTGAATAAATAATCTTAATAATCTGAATCTTACAACAAACGTTTTCATCTGATGTAAAATGTATAGAAATCCATTATTGTACATAGTAATTTTTTTGAGGGTCCCATCATAATTTCTTCAGAAGTAGCTTAGTACTGTATATGATGCCAGTATTTTCCCACATTTTCTAGATACTGTACCAGTACTGTGTGTAAAATGCCATCAAAAAGTCAATTAAGTTTTATTCTTTCTCACCTGTCTTTCTGTCTCCTTTCACTTTTTAAAGGTTGCCATGTTAGAAAAAATATTTTGCCCTGCCATGCTGTTTATTGATGTGGTAAATGAATGGTTTATGAAAATATATCTAAATCTGTCATCAGTAATCAGTAATGATCATGTCTCACCTCTAGTCTCCTCTGTCTTAATTTCAGGTTTTCACCATGTGTTCTAGATAGTTTAGGAGGTTAACTCGACCAAGCAGTCTACTTTTGGGTACAGTTTAGAATACCAGAATAGGGAGGATGGTGTAGGTTTAAGTTTATTAGATTGATACATATATACCAACAAGACAGTGTACATCACTGTGACAACAGCGTTTGTTTTCATTCAAAGGCTTTATGGTTTTTCCTATAATACCTGGTGGGCCGGTCTCTAGTCAAAATGCCCGGGCCGATTTTTTGTCCCAGTCCAGCCCTGGCTGTTACCATCAACTTTTCCAGGTGTTGCGGCAAGAAGTAATTATTTTAACAACTATAAATAACTTGTTGACTATAAAATGTGAAACGAACAAACAACATTCCTGTCACAAGGTAAAAGTTTCAGTATCAGTTTTCTGGAAAAGTGACTTTTATATAACCTTCATTTATCCAGGTAAAAAGTCTCAGTGACATTAAAATTGTCTTCTTTTTTTTTTTTTAAAGAGTGACCTGACCAAGAGGGCAGCAGAAATTGCAACAAATATAACAACAGTTCTATCAGGATTTTTTGTGACCAATGGATCTGCGCTGATTATACTGTAGATACAATAACACAGAATCTTAAAGATACAAAACAGGTAATTTCTTTATTATACATATAACCCCTTTGTACAGCCTCTTTACTGAAGCCTATTTACCTTCATAAGTAAAGACATTGCACATTAAAAACATAGAGAAACATTGGAAATCAGATTATCTTGAAACAAGAGCTGAACATTGTGTACAGATATTATAGAGCCGAAACAAACAGTAACATTTCCAAAGACAGACTATTAAAGGAGGAAACAAAGCAAACTTACAGTTTCTTCATTACAAAGAATTTCCACTCGGCACCTGACACTAAACAATAATACACAGGTGAGCTGCTTCCTGAAAGAAGGTTGGACTTCACCTGAAGCAGGTGGGAGGGGTTCAGCAGGAGTTACAGTCTAGTACAGGTGCGTCAAAAATTATTTTACATGGCAGGCCACATACAGCCCACTTTGATCTTAAATGGACTGATTCTTATATAGTGCTTTTCTACTCTCCTGGAGTACTCTATACAACACACCACGTTAACCCATACACACCAGCACTCTAGGCTTTGTCAGCGCTTTACCTAACTTATACACATTCATACGCCGACGGATGCATTGGAGAGCAAGTGGGGGTTAGTATCTTGTCCAAGGATATTTGGCATGCAGACTGGGGGAATCCAGGAATTGAACCACAAACCTTCCAATCAGCAGATGACCTGCTCTACCTTCTGAGCTACAGCCACCCCAACAAACAACCAAACAGGCCAGACCAGTGAAACTCTTCCTCCTATCAGTGTAAAGAAGTCACATACTTATCTGTTTTTCTACATGATGAAGAAAAAAGCTGCTGTGACAAAGAAAGAAAACTCTCGGCACCACTCATTTTTAAATTGTAAGAAATGTGTGTTTCCAATTTTGTTTTAACTGTAGTTGTAAAACACTGAAATTTCTATAGTAAAATGTAAAAAAATAGAAACTTTGTCATTTAATTGTTTATTGCATAATTACTTTATCTAGTATAAATTTCTATAAGGAGGTTTTTTATTGGTAGGAAAATGTCTGAAAATAAAAACTGCTATCACTTTGGCCAGCTCCGAAAAATTTTGCAGTCTCCGATATCATTGAAATGCAGAGCAGTCAGATGCTGCTCATTCTCTTTTCTAAAACTGTAAATTTAATGAAATTTTGTGCCTTATGTTTGACACACCTGATCTATATTTATTTCTAATTTAAATTAATGATACATTTAAATTAATCGTTTAATGACATATGTAATTAATTCATATTGGCACTCTTGACCCTGCAGCTGTGTTCATGAATTTATTTTATCTGTCAACCTATCAAAGTCATGGGACGGGGTTAATGCTGATCAAGTGAAAACCATTGCTTTGGCTGCTGGCCATTCTTTTAGTGGGCGTTTCACAGTATCAAGTAGGTGTTTGAACATGTGTATACCCAAACTATACTTAATGTTTGTGTGTCACCATCTGCATGTTTTTTTAATATGTTTTTACCTGAGAATTTAGTGGAGTAATATTCAAGTATCTGGTCATTTTGTGAAGATAGAGCCTATTATCAAAAGTGCTCCGACATTTACAGAGATGTCCGTTCCTGCTGCCACCTCACCTCCCAAATTGTGACAGATTGGTCAGAGTTTCTATACCGATGACAGCATGCTCCCGGCACACCACTTACTTACTTTTTATTTTCTGATGTTAACATATGTTATACTTGTTACTTGTGTATCTTTATACACATCTTTAAGGAGGAAAGGGATAAAGATACTGAAGACTGGTGTCTTCAGCCTGCACAAGAAATGATTAAATTGTTAAATCTGTTTTTTCTATATTTATTTGACTGCAAACTAAACACAATCTGTCTGTTAGAAGTTTTAGGAGTCTTTATGTGACAGGTGATTATTAGTAGAAAAAAAATAAAATCCAATTAACACCTGGTCTTTGTGTTTTTTTGTTCAATAAACAGCTGGACGTATACAAATAATACAAATAATCTTTTTTAAAAGAGATAACAAGTCATGTACAGTGGGGCAAAAAAGTATTTAGTCAGCCACCGATTGTGCAAGTTCCCCCACTTAAAATGATGACAGAGGTCAGTAATTTGCACCAGAGGTACACTTCAACTGTGAGAGACAGAATGTGAAAAAAAAATCCATGAATTCACATGGTAGGATTTGTAAAGAATTTATTCGTAAATTAGGGTGGAAAATAAGTATTTGGTCACCTCAAACAAGGAAAATCTCTGGCTCTCACAGACCTGTAACGTCTTCTGTAAGAAGCTTTTCTGTCCCCCACTCGTTACCTGTATGAATGGCACCTGTTTGAACTCATCATCTGTATAAAAGACACCTGTCCACAGCCTCAAACAGTCAGACTCCAAACTCCGCCATGGCCAAGACCAAAGAGCTTTCGAAGGACACCAGGAAAAGTATTGTAGACCTGCACCAGACTGGGAAGAGTGAATCTACAATAGGCAAGCAGCTTGGTGTGAAAAAATCAACTGTGGGAGCAATCATCAGTAAATGGAAGACATACAAGACCACTGATAATCTCCCTCGATCTGGGGCTCCACGCAAGATCTCATCCCGTGGGGTCAAAATGATCATGAGAACGGTGAGCAAAGATCCCAGAACCACACGGGGGGACCTGGTGAATGACCTGCAGAGAGCTGGGACCAAAGTAACAAAGGTCACCATCAGTAACACACTACAACGGCAGGGAATCAAATCCCGCAGTGCCAGACGTGCTCCGCTGCTGAAGCCAGTGCATGTCCAAGCCCGTCTGAAGTTTGCCAGAGAGCACATGGATGATACAGCAGAGGATTGGGAGAATGTCATGTGGTCAGATGAAACCAAAGTAGAACTTTTTGGTATAAACTCAACTCGTCGTGTTTGGAGGAAGAAGAATACTGAGTTGCATCCCAAGAACACCATACCTACTGTGAAGCATGGGGGTGGAAACATCATGCTATGGGGCTGTTTTTCTGCCAAGGGGACAGGACGACTGATCCGTGTTAAGGACAGAATGAATGGGGCCATGTATCGTGAGATTTTGAGCCAAAACCTCCTTCCATCAGTGAGAACTTTGAAGATGAAACGAGGCTGGGTCTTCCAACATGACAATGATCCAAAACACACCGCCCGGGCAACAAAGGAGTGGCTCCGTAAGAAGCATTTGAAAGTCCTGGAGTGGCCTAGCCAGTCTCCAGACCTCAACCCCATAGAAAATCTGTGGCGGGAGTTGAAAGTCCGTGTTGCTCGGCGACAGCCCCAAAACATCACTGCTCTCGAGAAGATCTGCATGGAGGAATGGGCCAAAATACCAGCTACTGTGTGTTCAAACCTGGTAAAGACCTATAGTAAACGTTTGACCTCTGTTATTGCCAACAAAGGTTATGTTACAAAGTATTGAGTTGTATTTTTGTTATTGACCAAATACTTATTTTCCACCCTGATTTACAAATAAATTCTTTACAAATCCTACCATGTGGATTCATGGATTTTTTTTTTTCACATTCTGTCTCTCACAGTTGAAGTGTACCTCTGGTGCAAATTACTGACCTCTGTCATCATTTTAGGTGGGGGAACTTGCACAATCGGTGGCTGACTAAATACTTTTTTGCCCCACTGAATAGTAACTGTTAACTTTAACTGTGTAAGGCTTGTTAGACACTATGAAACACATACAGATTTCTGGATGGCAGACTATTTTCACTGTGAATATTATTCATAAGGTAAAAAAGCAGTCCAGCCTCTGTTTCACAGCCCTGTACCATGAGGCAAGGTCAGGATTTCCAGGATATCTGGAATCACTGACCCTAACACTGGGACCAGGATAAACGTGCACACGAAGCAGGTTATCAACTCACAGGACACTCTTTCAAGGATGAGGATGTTCTCATCCAGGACAGGGAGGAACGCTGGTTTGAGCGCGGAGTCAAGGAGGCCATTTACGTGAAAAGGGAAAGACCATCTCTGAATCGAGGAGTGGGCCTCTGTGAATGGTACTCAAGGCTATTGATCAATGATCAAGGGTCAATCATCAGTGTTTGCTCGATGGTCATGATAATTTGCACAATAATTATTAAGAAAAAAAAGAATAAACAATTAAAAAAACAGATGATCTAATCGTTTCTGGAGTAGGCTGAGTCTTCAGTAACCACAAACAGCAGCAACATACTGGTTTGAGACATTTCTGCTCCTGGTGGAAATACTCTCTTTCCGTTTCCCACAATATCATCTGTTCATAACAATTGATTGTCTAGGGTCTACCTGTCTTGACTTTCTGTGTACATTAACCAATCAGATGTTAGGGTCTGTTGTCAAGCTGCAGTAGCAGCATTAACCCCGCCAGGAGGGCCCTTGAGATAAAAACATGAGCCAGACATCGGGTCTAAAGTACTTCGCTTTTTCAATAATCACATTAACATTCTGTTTTTACCACACACAATAAAATGTGTTTACTGCTTGGTTGTGGCAGCCTTTGTCTCTTAGAACTGTCTGGAGAGGCGGCGGCCATAGTGCCATGTAAAACTATTTTTTTAATTTTGAAACTGTTTGATAATAAATTATGAAAACTTTTAATATGAGCATATTTATCTTCTCTTACAAATAGAACACATCAGTGAGAATAAAATACAAAAATTGAAAAAGAAACCTAATTTATCATGAAAGTTGGAAATGGATCACCTGTATGTAATAGATCTGTTTTTCTAGCATTTGTTTTAACAGCATAAATATTTTCTGTATGGTTTCACAGTATGTGAGTAACTGGTTAAAGTAGGGATGACGTCAGTTGATGCAGCAAACAATATTTTCTGTTGAAAGTAGAAAAAAAACACTAGACAACAGATGAAGTCAGAGCTGAAAACTCCCTGAAAGCAGAGGCGGCTTTTACTGAAATATTTTAATGAGTTTACAGCACTGTATGCAGTCTGCTCTCAGTCTGCTGATAGTGTATGGAGCTCAGTCTGTTTTTCTCACTTTCCCCTCATCTACACGCCAGTAATCATTCAAATAAGATATCTGATCCTCTTTAATTATTTAATTACACTTTTAGTGGAAAAGAAATTGGCTGCATGAGCGACACCTGCTCCCATGAGCTTGGTTATAAAAAATCCCTCCTTTCTACAGCTGCCTCATTTTGTCACAGTCCTGATTCTGACACCAGCTCCCTAAATCAGTTAAGTATTTCACCTGATCTCCCTCTATGTTGCAGCCTATGAGCCAGCCTATGAGGTTGTGACACAAGGGTTGTTTCAGTGAATAATGATGGAGCAGTGATGTGAGTGCTGAGCTGTGACATGGAGAAGAGTCATGGAGAGTTACAGATGGTCATCTCACCTCTGACCTTTGTCCTGGCTCTCTCTGTCTCTTTTAGAGGGAGGGACTCCCTCCTCTCTGTCCTCACACTGATCCATGCTGCTGAATTCACATCCACATCAGCTCACACACACTTTCTATCTTCACCTGCAGAGGAAACACAAATCATTCATCTGTACATCAACTGAAACCCTCCTTTCCATCATGTGTGCTGTCCAAATACCAGCTGCTTCTTTTCTGCTTCATCTCAGTGTCAGCTGAATGCAGTCAGACAGCATTGTGAGGCAGAGGAAGCTGCCATCAGCTGCTCTACTTCTACTATCAGTCCACTAGATAGAGCCATGAAACCACAACAACAGATTTAATGTTTTTCTTTTCGTCACACATGTAATTAAATGAAACTCTTTAGATTTTGGACTGTTAGCCAGACTAAACAAAGAACCTCAATACCTGTGGCTTTAGCCATTTAAAAACTATTTAATGAGATAACTGCTACTTTAATCATACTTTATTATTATAATAAATATAATCATTATAATTATAATAAATTATAATCATACATTATTTAAAATAAATTTTATTAAATACATTTATTGTATTTTATTCTGTGCATTCTTCTGTGCTTCTAGTTGCCACATTTCTCCATCATTCTACTACCCATAGTTCAGGATCTTCTGGATGCTGATCTCCATGACAAGGTTTTGTTTTATTGCTGCACACTTCACTGCTCAGGTTTGCGTCAGTCCTCATTTCCACTTGTTCTTCCTCCTGCCATAGTATCTTGTTTATCACTGGGAAACAAGGTTGAAATCGTTCCTCTCACTCTCCACTCTAAGAACTCACCTGGCCATCCACTTCCCCCTAGCACCCCCCACACCCTCGAGCAGATCGTTACATGGAGAAACCTTTTGAACGATGACTCCTCTGCCTGAGTGTAAACAGTCAACAGCTGACGCCACATCTTTCGCAGGCTGCATTTGAAGGCCGATTACGTCACAGCGAGGCACCCATGGATGTCCGAATTCGAATGCTCAAATGTGTCCTTCTTTTCCCTGGATTTGAGAGATGGGTCGGGTGTATCCTTCGAGGTCAGTCACTCTGAGCGAAACACAAGCTCCAGCAGCTAGTGATGGTGAATTCGATTCTTTTTACCGAACTGACTTTGACTCACTCACCAAAATGAATCAGGTTTTTTGAGTCACTTGAGTCACTGAGTCAGTTGCCCAGAGAGTGCAAAAAATGTACATCATGTAAATCCTACTGCTAAGATGAGTGATTGAAAAAGAAAACAACTATTTTATAGATCAAAGAAGAGCAACAAAATTAAGATTTCTAAAGGGAACATTTATTTTATTTTATTTTATTTTATTAGTATTTTCCTCAAATGTGTCAAATATATGTTGTGTCATCTAAATAATTTAGTGAAATAGCGAATTTCTGATTATTTTACTTACATTATTGCAGCAGCAGTATCCGAGTCAGACACTGGCTGTGTCCCAATTCAGGGTCTGCACGCTTGAAGTACGCGCACTACGTACGGTGCGAAGTGAGAGGCTTGTGAAATGGAACGATCTAACCTTCGTTGCGCTGTTCAGGTTGCCTAGCAACCATGATACTAACCGCGAGAAACGTTACATACAGCATTGTGTGACAGAAATGAAGGAGAAAAAATGTTTTGTTGGTCATTCATTTTTGTCATGACATCACTTTCATTAGTTGAGTATCTGAGGCTGAGACCACAGGACTGTAAAACATGATTGGGCTTCATTTCTGTACTGAACAGTCATTTCAAGATTAGTTAGTAAATAACAATTAGCTGATGTTGTTCATGAGACTAAAATCATTTCACTGTGGTAATGTAAATATAATATGGACAATATTATATGTATTGTCAGATTATTATGATATATATATATATATATATATATATATATATATATATATATATATATATATTAGGGGTGCAACGATATTCGTATTGATATTGAACCGTTCGATACAGTGCTTTCGGTTCGGTACGCATATGTATCGAACAATACAACATTTGTAATTTATTTTATCAACTTTCCTTCTGACGATGCTGTCTGTGTTGAGCACTCAGTGAATCTGCGTTCGACTACTCCGCCTAGGCTGCACTGTCGACCCTAGGTGGAGCAGTCGAACGCAGATTCACTGAGCGCTCAACACAGACAGCATAGTCAGAAGGAAGAGTGCAGGGCAAGCTAGCAAGACAGAAGTTAAGCTCTCCTTGCAACATGGACGTTCCCCACTTTCATTCAGATCTGGCGTTTGGAATTATTTTGGTTTTCATGTGACGTATGACCCTGAAGGTAAGCGAGTCATGGACTAAAGTAAAACAGTATGTTGGATGTGCCATGCAATGCTCAATTACATGGGTGGGAACTAGTGTGTTAGCGCAGTTAGCTCGTTAACGTGTTTGCCGTCTAGCCCCATGCACGGGGCGATCGGCGGTAGCTCGTTAACGGAGATTTGCCGTGTTGTGGCGTTAAGGTCATTTCAACGAGATTAACCTGAAAGCACTAGTGGGAACACAACAAATATGACTGCACATTTACATCATCTTAGTGCAAAGACAAAAACAACAAGCATGCTACTAACTTTAGCCGAGTCATTTAGACAGCTGTTAGCACATGATTCTCCTTATGCTGCTGAGAATATAGCCCAGAAGAAGCGGATAGTATAGCTTTTATTTTGGAAAGAGGCATTTCTCTGTAATAAACTCTCTTTTCCAAAGATGAGTGATTCCTCAATCAGATACAGGGCTCGCAAAACCGCTAGCCCGATGTCCTGGGCCTAGCGATTTTTTTCAGACGGCTATTGTAGGAAGGAAAAATATATGTCAATGCTTTTGCATTCTTTCAGAAATGTAGCTGGGTAATTATGTCATTGGCATCGGTGAGCCACTGTCAATATGTGATATATTGAAATCGCGTTTGAATTTGCGCTTGTTTTTTTGCTTTCACTTTGCAATCGTGCGAACTGTGTATAGAGAGCGACAGCACTGATCTGTGAGTGATGATAATTTGTGCACCAATTCCTCTGACATCGTCTTATTAATCGTTAGCTTACTATGCAAACATGACAAGTGAAATCTCCCGCAGCAAGCTTAAACATGTGAGAGGTTGATCGCGCAGAGAATCGCTGAGCTTATGTGAGTGCGTGTGTAAAAGCAGCAGGATTTATATTTGACTACGATGACCTGGATGACTGAGAACCTTCACAGACAGATATATATTTTAGTTCTGCTGAGCCAAATAAGACAGGTCAGGGTGAAGAAGTGACAGCCAAAGAAAAGCTTACCACAAAACGGAAAAGTTATGACAAATGAGACTATAAGGCAAAAAGAAAGTGCAGCTTTATGGTTTCATGGACAAAAGAATTTCTGTGGCTGCAATATGACGAGCTAAATAACCAGGGCTGCACATAAGTGGTCCGCAGGTGCGCATTCGCTGTCAAAATAAAAAACACGCACAAGGGTTAGGGTTAAATTTAAAAACTGTACTTTTGAGTTAAAATATATATTTATAATTTTAATAAATGACAAATTAAAAAGGCATGAACATTTTTTTGTATCGAAAAAATATCGAACCGTGACACCAAAGTATCGAACCGAACCGAACCGTGAATTTTGTGTATCGTTGCACCCCTAATATATATATATATATATATATATATATATATATATATATATATATATATATATACATATATACATATATATACATATATATGTTACAGGATATATGTTACAGGATATATTACAGCAGTGAGCTTGAACTCTGGGTCAAAGATTCAAGTTGCATTTATTTAAATATCCTTTCACCTTAAATCTTCACTCAAAGACAAGTATGTTTGACAGTGTATATATAGATGTATTATATATAAGAGACAAATATTGTTCTTTTAATATGTTGGCATTACTAAATTTGGCTCAATGCTTACATATATGTGTAAAAACAAAATGTACGAGCTGTGAAAACTCTTTCTGATAGAATGAAGAGTAGACTGATATATTAAATATTCCTTTATTGGGTGAGAAAATCATACCATGTCATAACTGCTTTAAGTCATACAGAATAGATATCAGAGCCTTAAACAGGCTGACTTCTGCTAAATGGGTCAAACTGGGCAGAAAGTATACAAACACATAACATCTTTATAGAATATGATGTAACACTATAGATCAACTTACCTCAGAATATATAAAGCATATAAACAATTACAGCAATATGATGCAACAAACACAGCAGTACCACTAATCCAAAATACTCAAAGCTTCATAGAACTGAAACAAACATTTATTTTTAGGTCCATTCTGCTGCTGATACATACTTTAGGTTTCTGGACATTAAACTTGTTGCTGCCTTTCATAGTGTGTAACTTGAAGGCCCCGAGCACTTTCTCCCACACTGAAAACACTGGAATGATAAAAATTATTTGAACATTACCTAATAAGACTGATTCAGGACAGACAATTAGTTATTTTAAACTTTTCTAGCAGTCCTTCACAAACAGGGAACAGTCTGTCTATTCTCTCCATCTGTCAGCTGCTGCTGGCTCTTCCTCCTCCTCTTCCTCACACACTGCTGAGTTTGTCCTGGTGGATCATCAGGGGTGCAAAGCCTCACAGATGATGTGCAGCAGTGGGTCCCTCAGTCTGTCCTCACTCTGGACACTTGCAGTTGTCACACATGGAAATCAAATGTGTGATAAGCTGCAGGATTCAAACACAAGTGTAACTTATAAATACATGTTCATACTTTTATTCCACAATCAGAGAGAAAGAAAAAGAGAGAGAGAGTGCAGGACAGACAGACAGGTGACAGGCTCAGGTGTATACACTGCTACAAAACAGCGCAAGAGAAGGAGGATTTAGTGTTTGTGTTATTACAAGTGCTAAACAGATGGTACAGTGGACACATGTGTGGCTCCTGTGATTAAAGCACCTTTCTTTCAGCTTAACGAGTGAACCATCAGCTCGTTCAAACACACGTTAAAGTCCGTTTGGCTCGACACCACCGAACAGAGGCAGCAATATAACATAGCTACCATTAACAGTGCAGTGAATCCTGCTTGTGCCGTCATATTCAGGACTGCGAACCGAGCAGCATTCACTGACTTTCAGCTTGTTGTGTTTGTGGATATATGACTGACTTTAATTATCCATAAAATCATCACATTCTCTGTAAGATTAAGGTCAACTATATATATATTTTGAAGTAGAGGCTTTAAAACCAAGTTAACGCTTTTTTTCCTGCTGGTCTGCTTATTATCTTTGCAAAACAAACAAAGTGTAGACTGAATGTTATATTGGGTCAGTCAGACTATCAGACTTCATCTCAGGTGAAGGTATGACTCTTCCACAGCAACACGGTCTGACTTCCAGCAGCTGAGAGCCAGAAGGAAAGGGTGAGTGAGTCGTATGTAGTGCGAGCGTCCACTGAGCTGTGAGCCAGGGGGCGGTAATGCACCTTAACATTGGTTGCCAACCAAGAAGAAGAAGAAGAAGAAGCTGTGAGCCGGGAGGGACAGGGAGAGTTGATTTGTTCAACTCGTTTGAGCTGTGAGTTGGGAGGGAGGGGGAGAGTTGATTTGGTTGACTCGTTTGAGCTGTGAGTCGGGAGGGAGGGGGTGAAGTGAGTCGGGAGGGAGGGGGTGAAGTGATTTGTTCAACTCGTTTGAGCTGTGAGTCGGGAAGGAAGGGATGAGTGAGTCCTTAGTCCTGAATGAGGCCGGCTACGGAGGAACTGAGTGATTTGTTCATGCTTCGATTCCGCACCGGACATTAGCTCTCAGGAAGGGAGGGGGTGAGTAACCCAAATGTGCTGTTAGCATGTTAGCAGAGCGATGATACTGTGAACTGATGAGCTATTGTCTTGACGTGAGCTTTCTACTCAAGGCTTTTTCTTCCAGTTCAGAGCAGAAATGTTTTTGTTAATAAACTGGCTGTTGTTTTTTTCCCACAATTTTAATTTTAAGCTAGATATATTTCTACTAATGAAATTAGTTTGCTAACATCAACAGGGATGAGTCAGTGAATGAGTCATTTGGGATTGGGAATCATGATTCATGAGTCAGTAAAGTGATTCTCGAGTATTAGACGATTCGTTCATGACTCGCACATCACTACCAGCAGCCTTTCTCTTAGGAAACAAACTACATTTACTTATTCTTTGCAGAATATTGCGCCGACATTACGTTATATCGAGCAGCAGCTGCCAATGTTAAACTGCAACTATCACCAGGTAATGTGAGCGTGTTTCTTGAATTAGCAGCAGGTGTTAAACAGCTGACAGGTGAGCAGGATGTATGCAGGTAAACTAAGGGTCCATTGAGCTGATCGCTAGTGTCGCGAGGACAATGTTGGCTCGTTATTTATGTTATAAAAACAGAGACACAAGACCAGGCGGAAAGAGATGACGGTTCGCTGAAAATGAGAATCTGCGGATGCAACATCTAAGCTGGAACACCGGGGCTGTGAGCTCTGTACACTCTGTCAGCTCACTGTTAGCGTAGCTAGCAACAAACAAACATCAGAACACTTTTGCAAACATGTTCTATGTTGACAACCTGACCAGACGTGAAGATTATGGCACTACATTTGCTGCTAAAACAATATTAAAAGGGTAGTTTGTGAAAGAAAAATGTGGTATTTTAAAACTTTACTCACAGTTTAGAGCGCCACTACCATTGCTGCTTGTGATTTGAAATGCATTCTGGGATACCTGGCTGCCTCAAGACCACACTACAACCAGTTCATAGCAATCGATGATCTAGGATCGACCTGTCTTGGCTTACGTTGCATGGTAACCAATCAGATATTAGACAAGCTGCATTGGCAGCATTAACCCCCGCCCCCTGAGTTTGAGGCTGACAGATAAAATTAATTCATGTTGAGAGCCAGGCGTCAAATGTGCCAAAATGAATTAATTAAATACACCATTAAATAATTAATTAAATGTGTCAATAATTAATTTAAATGTGAATTAATTAATTAATTAAATGTATTATGTATATTTATTTAATTAATTCAATTTTTAATTAATTATTGACACGTTTAATTAATTAATTAATTAATTATGTCACTCCTGGCATTCCATAGAAACCTCTTGCGCCTTTTGGAAACTGGGCAAATGACTCAGGCAGATCCCAGGAACAACATGTGAGATATCTGCACAGAAGAGAATTGTTCAAGAACAGCTAGGATACTAGATACTGTTGTACCTTCAAGCTCACAGACCTAGAAGATGAGAGATATAAGGATTACAACTGCACACAGACTGAGTGGGGAATTTGTTTCTCTTTATCTCTCACCCTTATCATACATTTCGATATACAGCTGATATCATGTAAGCTATTTAATTTATTTTTACCAGAAGATTTGTGCATATATATACAAAAAAGTAGAGTTCCTTCAACACTGGTGGAAATGGTTCTGTAACAGTCTGTCCCAAGAAATGACAAGAATGAAATTATTCAGCACACAAAATCAGAGATAAAAAGCAAGGTCAGCGACCGAGTAATAATACAAAAATGACACAAAACCATGTGAACATATATAAGACTTTTATTCATTTTTTCCACAAATTTCAGAATATTTAGCATTGGATTATCTATTAAATCAATTCTACTTCACAAGTAGTATATGAAGGAATTCTCTGATATTTAATGAAGGCCAGTCATGAATATCAGAATGTAGTTTCTTTAACCAGCAAAGGGACAAATCATCAACTTGGAGTCAAACTCTTGTAAATTCATGTTTTGGGTCACTGCCGCTCAGTGATTCCTCTCAGAAATCAGAGGTTTTCTCTTCTGCAGCAAACTAAGTGCACCTGACATGAACTGAAGTGTCTCAGCTGAATTGAGCTTCAGAGAAACCAAACACACAGATATGTACCATGAACTTGAAAAGACAGAAAAACAACATGTGAATTCTGGAATAATGTTCCATCTTTAAAGGACCAAATGCAAAACTTTTATTTATTTTTTTTTACAAGGAATCATTTAAAACAGTTTAAAACATCAACTGATTAAATCCATGAATCTGAAAACGTGTTTCTGAGTGATATAAACAGACTGAACTATCTGTTCAACAGTCAGTCCTTCTCTAACAGGAGGACACTCAACTCAGCACAAACACACTGAGGAACCAGAAAACCAGACTGTAAATCCAGGATAAAGAGGTTCAGTGAATTTGGTGTTGAAGGTGTGGAGGTGGATCAGAGTGTCAGGGGAGACTCTGTAGAACGACAGAGTGCCAGCAGGACAGTCCACATACACTGCTACTCTGTTAGAGACAGAGGACGAAGGGGGGTACAGATATGTTTCTCTGTTACTGTGTAAGACAGAGTAACCCTTAACATCAGAGCAGAACAGACTCCAGGACTCATCATTCCTTCCAAACACGCAATGTTTACTGCTTTCACAGTCTTCACTGTCTCCTTTCCTTCTGATTGTTCCATAACTCACTGATATATAAACCTCCCCTCTCCACTCGACCTCCCAGTAACAGCGACCAGTCAGACAATCTCCACACAGCAGCTGAGGATACCCATTGTCAAATCTGTCTGGATGATCAGGATATGACTGAACCTCCTCCACATGTGTCACCTTCCTGTTGTTGTCAGATAGTTGGAGTTTTTTGTTCACTGTGTTTGTGTTGATTGTGAGTCGACAGGAATCTGATGGAGAGAACAAACACAATCAAGCTGCAGTTATTGATCCATCATCATTGATTGACACTTTGATAATGACTCCTGACATCAGAGATGTGAATGAGTGACGTGACAGTTTGAAAATGGTTGAATATGTGCGGCTTTGTTTTCACGAATCACATTAAAAACACACTTACACTTCCTCAGACCTGGTGTCAACCATTGTTCTCCAGCAGGCTCCACCCTGAAAGGAGGAGGGGGTCAGACAATCCATACATGGATTAAATTACTGATGAGTTGGATAATGACACAAATGTATTCATAAACAGTATTTATTCGGTGTGTGTATTGTACAGCCTGACTTGTTGTCAGGATGAAGGATCTGCAATTGCGCTCAGTCCTGCACTGTGGCTGGAACAGTTACTGCTGGATGAGCTGCCCAGGGATTGAATCCATAAAGTCAAAGTATGGCTCCAGTAATTTGTTGATCAGTGCATTGATAAGAAAAGCACTTCAACTGTGTGTGATCATCTCGATCCTTTATCTCCTGTGACCATGTATTAGAAAGTGCCTGGAAACTTTTACAAAGCTCTGAGAAAAAGGCTCAACTTTCATCAGCCTCTTAAATCAGCTGCTTCATATTTTAGTGTAGATACAGTAATTAGTTTTTTTCCTTTAACGGGGACAGATAGCATTAATCACTCTGTCACCTGTTCATTTGAAGTGCAGCAGAAATGTTCCTGTTTTAAACACAGTTTGGGATTTTTTTTTGTTCTCATATCTTTGATGTGCTGCTCTGAGAGTTGTGGACAATCACTGTTGGAGTGCCCAACAGTAGGCAGGTTACTGCAGTTCCTGATAAAATGACTCGTATTCATCACTGAAAGGTTCTGTTGTTTTAAGTTAATGAGATAAGAGCCTCTCTTGAAGTGAAAACTCAACTATATGGAAGCAATGATGTGCTTAGTTTAATGCAGTTTGATCTGAGTTAGATTTGAAACTGTCTTAAATCTTCACGTAGCAGCCTAAATGCATTTTAGAAGCCTTTTATCTCTCTGCGTCTCTCTCTGAAATTAGAGCAGAGCTTCAGCAGCTTGTCTAATTAACTTCATTCAGGCCAGACTTCTGAAGCTAAACATAATGAGACAGCAGACACTTCATGATGTTACAGTTCAAATGTCTTTTTACCCTTATGTTAAGTGTGATTAATATTTACAGTGAAAATGGCACAAAATACATCAAGCTGACCATTTAAAAAAAAAAAAATCAATAAGGAATGATACTTTTCACAGATGTGAATCTATAAAAGGATCATTAAAGTGAAAATTACATGAACTGATTCATTTATTATTTTCAATTAAAATGATCTAACAAGGTGGTAAAGAACTGTGTACAGCTGTATTGAATTAAACTTTACTGATTAAAACTGTGACCTTCAATATCTCAACATTCCCGCTGTGTTTAATGGTAAAGGGCACCCGCCTGTCTTTGATTCCCCGCAGTTGTCTTCTAACATCCATAAACCTGAATGATCTGTTGGATTGTGTTTAACAAGCCAGTACATTTAAGCAGCAACAGTCACTACATCACTAAAAGACACATTTAATCTCCTTTAATAAGAACATTAGACATGTAAATAATCCACACTGCTTTTCAGGCAATTACATAAATTAATTGCTAAATTAAATAACTCTGTGAGTGTAATGTTCATCTGGAGTGAAATTAGTCTGTGGAAATGGAAGATCATTTGTAATGGCGTTATTAATTCATAATTCATTAATATTTGAAATTTATGGGTATAATAATCAGTATTTTTTGGTGATCTACTAAATCATTGATTACAGATCAAATTTACTGGCTAATGTGGAAATCACCAGAAGGTCCTTTTATTTTGAAAATCAGGCCTTAGTTTCTCCTGCTGTAATACCTGGTACACACTGATCAGACAGGGCATTAAGACCACCTGCCTAATATTATGTTGGTCCCCCTTTTGCTCCCAAAATAGCAAACAGTTGTGATGCGCTGTGTATTCTGGCACATAAAAACTATATCTAATCATATGTGGTTATATACCAGATTTATTAAGTTTTTTGGCAGTTCAAGCTACAGTGTTTTGTCCATTAAATGGGACCACAGGGCCCAGTCTTTACCCAACATGCACCAGTGAGCTTTAGTTGCTTATGACCCTGTTGTTGGTTCACCACTGTTACTTGCGTGGACCACTTTTGATAGATATTGACCACTGCAGACTGGGAATGCTGAATAAGAGATGCTCTTATCCAGTTGTCCAGACATCACAATTTTGTCATTGTTAAGCTCTCTCAAATTGTTACATTTGCCCATATTTCCTGCTTCTAACTCAGTGTTGAAGACAAGGTATTCACTTGCTCCCTGATCTATCCCACCAACTAACAGGTTAGTGTTATTCACTTTACCTGTTAGTGGTCATAATGTTTTGCCTGATCTGTTTAAACATATAATACAAAATAAGCTGTTTTGACTGCAGTGAAATGCTGGTTCAGATGCTTTTGCTCTTGCTTTAAAAGTTTTTTTTTAATGTTTTTGTGTTGCTTTAAATCCCATTATTCTATTTTGTGAACTGATTTAGCAAAAACACTGTCTTTTATTTATAAAAAGTGCAATAAATAAGTAAATATATATATATTTTTAATTCTGTAAGCTTGCATGCTTCAAAATGTGCAGAAAACATTTTCCTGTAGTTCTACCACAGTTCTGATTATAAATCTTTACTAATGACTCATTTTTAATCAAGCCAGGCTGAAATGTTCGCTAAATGGTGACCACAAATCAGTGTTGGGTAAGTTACTTTAAAAAAGTTATTAATTACTAATTACTAATTACTCTATCAAGATTGTATTTAAAATACTTATCTAATTACTGTGTCTGGAAAGTAACTTAATTACTCAATAAGTAATTTAACTAAATACTTCTTAAAATCCCTATAAACCTTGAGTGGACAGACAATAGAAATTAAATTCTTTAAATAATAAATAATTTTTTTTCAAAGACAGAGACTCTACAGTACGCAGCGGTAGCATCTCTTCCACAGTGTAGCCTGCAATCATTTTTTAAGCTCACCTTCAGACGCTTTCTGTGCTGCTGAAGTAAAATCAAGTTTTGCCTGCTTAGCAGGAGTTGCCGCGGTGTTATCCATGGATGATGAACAAGGATCACTCAGAAGTGTTCATCCATGCTCTCATGTCATGCTATTAACAGTGGCCGATAGTTTTTTCTCCCCAGGACATAGCTTACATATTACTGTAATGTTCTTGTCTGCTTGTTTCAGAAAAGTGAAGAGACGGGAATATGTCCATTTCAAAAAACAGCCACACGCTTCAGCCGAGTCCGACATCTTCTGCTTTAGAATACGACTACGCAGCAAACTGGCGCAAAATGACGCGCAGCTGCACTACAGCGATGTTAAAGCGGCAGAGTTTACTTTTACCTTTAGAAGATAAATTATTGAAATTAAATAATGATATTCAGTGAGTTTAATTATTTTAAAATGTAACGCAAGTACATTGTAAGTAACTGTAATTAAAATACCTAAAAATGAACAGTAATCAGTTACTCTACTTTTTCAGTGAAAAAGTAATTTAATTACAGTAACGCGTTACACCCAACACTGCCGCCAATAAATACCTCTTGATCTTTGTTTAACAAGACTGGTGTTTTTGTTGTAAGCAAAGGAAAGATTGTTCTCAGTGTGTTATTGTCCATGTCACATCTACATGAAACAAACAAGAGCTGAGTGAAGTGCACAGAAAATGTTTCCAGCTCTTTCTCCTCTATCAGATATTCTTTCCATACCAGAGAGTGTCCAGTCTCAAGTGTGGCTCCTTTAGCAGCTTCATTCCTGAGTCTCCTGGATGATTGTAGCTCAGGTCCAGCTCTCTCAGATGTGAAGGGTTGGAGCTCAGAGCTAAAGCTATAGAAGCACAGCCTGTCTCTGAGATCAGACAGCCTGAAAGACTGCAGACACACACAATAACAATCCATATAAAATCATATCCATATTCATGTCCATTGATTAAAACTATTAATTTTTTTATAAAGTGAGAAACATGCAACGGATAACAACTTTAACTCGTGTAAGGTGTAAGGAGTTCATTCCAGCATGACTAAAATGTGGTGGAATTATATAAAGTGGTCTTTAAGACAGGATGTTGCTTGATTATTCAAGAATACATACAGAGGGTAAAATAAGTATTGAACACATAACTTATTTTTGAAGTAAATATTTTTCTAAAGGTTCTGTTGGCATGACATTCTCACCAGAGTTCAGCAACAACCCAGTCAATCCACACATGCAAAGAAATCAAACCACTGAGGTTCATAAATCAAATTACATGTCATAATGAGAAATGACAGATGGAAAAAGGGATACACCCTTACTGAAATGAATTTAATACTGTGTACAAAAGCTTTTATTGGTGGTGACAGCTTCAAATTGCCTCCTGTATGGATCTACCTGCATGCATTTCTAATAAGTGATTTTGACTTCCAAACAGTCTTCAAACTCCTGAAGGTTCTGTGGCCCCATCTACAAACACGGAGCTTTATTTATTTATTTATTTATTGATAGATTTTCAGTTGGATTCATATTTGATATGTTTTTTAACATCTGTAAGGCCCATTTTATATGTAACGTAACAGGGTTGGAATTATAAGGAACAAATCAGAGTTAGCATTAATGTTTTCTGTGACAAAAAGTGTTGGATACAATAGATTGTGAAAGTCAAGAATAAACATATTTATAAGACTAAAGGAAGGAAACTTTGAAATTATTTTGTCTTCTTTTAATAATATGAGTTTCATTCAGTGTTTATCACAGTGAAATCCGGCTGTGTTATGCATTTGCAAGGTTTAATACTACTAATAAGACAATCTACCTGTGTGAATGTAAAGTTTAGGTAGCTCTTGTAAATTATGGTGACACATGGCATTGATGAAAAAAAGTAAAATCAATTAGATCTAATTTGCGTTGCAGGGGATGTCATATTCGACATTAGATGTACACCTGGATAGGTCAACAGTCTACCACAGGGTAATCAAACTCCCACTCCCACACGGGCAATTTAGAGTTTCCAATTAACCTGGAGAGTGTTGTTCATTATGTTTGCTGTTGTGAAGGAGTTTCTCCTCACCATGGATTCTGCGATCATCCACCACTGTTGTGTTCTTTTTGTGTTGCTGAGCTCAACAGTGTTTTTTTTCTCAGGATGTACCAAACTTTAGATTTTGCCACTCCTAGTATTGTAGCCATTTCTTTGATGTGGTTTTTTTTTCTGTTTTCGCAGCTTAAGAATGGCTTGTTTCACCTGCATGGAGAGCTCCTTTGACCGCATGGTGCTTGTTCACAACATAGTCTTCCACATGCACTCAGCACAGCTCAAATCGGCTACAGGTCTTTTCTCTGCTTAATTGATAATGTCATAATGAAGAAATTGCCCACACCTGCCCATGAAATAACCTTTGAGTCAGTTGTCCGATTACTTTTAGTGCCTTTAAAAAGATGGTGGCACAGGTTAAAGAGCTGAGATTCCTAAACATTTCATTGTTAGATTATTCTGTTATTATATGTTACCTTATATATGTAATCAAAGTAGTTGAATTAGAATACTGCTGTAGATCATATTATACCCTTTAATATAGAGTGTGTGAGCTGTATGTAGTTTAGTTCTCATTATACTTGTGAGTTAACAGAACATATTCACTTATTAGTTTATTAGATAAGTGTGCATCACTCTGTATCCTTGATCTGCTGTGAATGTATTACATGCTTAATTGTTGAATCATGAAGAGAAGATTGTAAGCAGGAGACTCTGTGTCTAAGACAGGGGAGACAGACAGACCACATTCCACACCCCCACCTTACAGAAAGCAGAGAGACAACTGCCGAGGTCATAACTTAGGCGCTGTAACAGAGAAAGAATGTGATGTTTTGGCTTTTACGACTAGATGGGGGCCGCTAGGAGCTATAAAAAGCTGAGCAACCCGTCACCATTTTGAGACATGCTGTCGAACCTCTGCAAGCATCTCTCCCGTCCGGACGTTATAATGCTCTGACTGTTGAATTGTATGGAAATAAATGATTGTTGATTGAGCATTTATACACCGAGTATTGTCCTTCCTTCAGCCCAAAGATTAAAAGAATTGGGAGATTTCAACATCATCTAATTTTAATGTGGATCCCCTCAAATGAAAATGGAGAGTCTGTACATTATGTCCATGCCCATTATATAAATATAATTTAAATATGTTTTAGTAAACAGGTAAAATAAAACAAAACAATTTGTTTAGTGTCCAAATATATATTAACCTATCTGTATGGATTGAAAATACCCATAAATCTATACTAACTGGTGCATGTTCAGCATTGTGCATATCAGTAATTTTTACCAATCGAAACAAACGTGACCATGAAAAAAATTTAATTGAAGTAATTCAGAGTCTAACAATCGACTCAAATGTAATTGAAAAGTGACTTTAGAACTCTATATATGTTAGTGGCTTATGCACTAATATTATTCAGATTAGGTCATCTCAAGTGGTTATCAGTGGACAAGTCTGAAACCTGACCTGAGAGTTTCCAGTTTGCAATGTGGACTGCTGAGGTAAGAAGATAAAAGCTTCAGTCCTGAATCTTGCAGGTTGTTGTTACTCAGGTCCAGGCCTCTCAGACTAGAGGATGAGGAACTGAGAAGTGAGGCCAGAGCTTTACAGCTTCTCTCTGAGAGGTTACAGCCACTCAGTCTGAAAAACAATGATATTTGTGATTAAATTAAATCACTTCATGTGTCTGGAATTTGTTAAATATAAAACACTTCAAATTTGTCCAATGAAAACACAATTATGTATATATTTAAATCAAAACTAGCGAGGAGCTGGTGGATTTAGTCATACTAGTCCAATACCCACTGGCGGACACACTATTTATGACTTTCCTAATCCTGATTTCTGTGAAAATAATTCTTATTTATCACATGCTGAAACTTGGTGCATCCCCTTAGTTCATCTTCTATCTTAAAAAAGCAGTTGTAACGCTTTCCCTTTTCAGTCTACGTTTTTCTGATTGGGCAGTTTCAGGACGGAATGCTGAAGAGCAGGATTCAGTCATGTAAACCTACTACAAACTTTTTAGCTTGTTATAGTAAATGAAGTCTTATCAGATTATTTTGTAACTTTTAGAATCTGTTTCTGAGATATGATAGTGGACAGTAGGAACATTTACAGCAATTAAGGTCATGATAGAATGTCTTGATACATTAAATATTACACCTTCAAACACTAGTTATGAAAAAAGTGTCCCTATTAAATTGCATATGTGAGGGGAATAAGCTTAAATACTGACTGAAATGGAAAACCTTTACTGTTAGGAAACACCAATGGTATCGCAATGTGTAAAATGTAGTTCTGTAAAGACTCTGGCTGTGGTAGCCATCCAGTAAGATATGCTTTTCATTGTTCTGCTGCAATATCTGATTGGGAGGGCTGATGATTGTTTAATTCAATAAATTATATATAATAATATATAATAGATTATTTTGAGTTTTTTAAAGGGCCAGCACCAATTGGCTGGGGTTTTTTTTACCCTATTTGAGTAAGTCCATGTTTCTGCTGCTTGTTTTATTCTGACAAGTAAAATGACCATTTTAAACAGAAACAGATGAGTCCATATTTACTTACAGAGCTTTGTTGGAGGCTTTGACCACAGGTAGCAGTCTCAGAAGAGTCTCCTCTGAAGCAGAGTATTTCTTCAGGTCAAACACATCCAGATCCTTTTCTGATGACAGTAAGATGAAAACCAGAGCTGACCACTGAGCAGGAGACAGTTTATCTGTGGAAAGACTTCCTGATCTCAGAGACTGCTGGATCTCCTCCACTAGAGAATGATCATCCAGTTCATTGAGCAGTGGGGAACAGATTCCCTT
>NW_024387209.1:1559638-1587897 GCF_900408965.1 Simochromis diagramma | reverse complement strand
GCTAACGTTCTGGCAGAAGTGTTTGTTAGTGGTGGGCGGATTGATTGAATATCAGTTGTATCGATACTAAATCGGTATTGGATCAATACTAGCCTGGTGAGATCATTATTTACTTTAAGTTCCGCTTCTGTTTGCAGTGCTGTGGTTCAGCAAAGACGAAACAGCCAGGTCACCGGATTAGCCGCTCCTGTGTCCGCGCAGAGCAGGCACACTTTGCCTCCCCCTCCTCCCTCTTGTGTTTAGATTTTGCGCCATTACGTGACTTAGATGCCACAAAGCAAACAAACAGCAACTTGCCAGCTCAGGTTCATCAGCACACGTCCGCACATAGAAATACAACAGAAGAAAGGCAGGAGAGAGGAGCGCAATGTGGCTGCATTTTCAAGTCGAAAATGAGACAACAGCAAAATGTGGGATTTATAAAAAGCTTGCCAGGTATAGTGGAAACACTACCATTTTATATAAACATATATAAAAAAATCTGTCCCATCTGCTCTGCCCCCAAACTCCTGAAACAACCTCAAGCTCGTCTGGAGGGCTGCTTCATCCCCACCTGCAGCAAAAGGTTGGGATATGGGAATAATTTCACCCCTAAAGTCCTAGCATCTCAGCAGCATCGGACAACTGGTACTGATGCCCCTAATTGAGATTTGCAGGTACTCTGAGGAAAGGCCAGTGCCTTGGGTATAGGATCCACTACTTTGGTGGAAAAACAATGAACAAACATTCCCATCTCTGAGCAAACTTGCCAAAAAATACCTGGCAATGGTTGCAACATCAGTGCCAGCTGAGAGGATTTTTTCAAAAACAGGGCAGTTAGCGAGTAACAGACGAAGTGCATTACAGCAAAAATGGTTAATATGATACTGTGGCGGACCACCAGGCGGCTCCACTCACACCCAAGTTGAAGGGAAGTGCTGGGGTGGAGATTTTGGCGCTTACTATATGTGAGGTTTCTGATCCATGGAGTGCACGCCAGCAGCGCCAGTTGGCAGCCATTTCTGAGTTTACCACGGACATTCAGCACGTGGCTGGTAAATCCAATCATGTGGCTGGCTGTTTGTCCCGTGCGCTGGTTTCTCCCGTCTTTCTCGGCATAGACTACTCCGCCATGGCTGCCGATCAGAGTGGTGACCCGGACATCCTCGCGCTTAAATCCACCCAGACGGGCCTCATATTGGAGGACAGACCCGTGCAGGACGGTGGTCCCCTCCTCGTCTGTGACGTTTCCACCAGCCGCCCTCGCCCAGTGGTTCCCGTTTCCTGGCGTCGTCAAGTTTTTGACTCGGTACATGCTCTCTCTCATCCGGGGGTCCGGGCCTCTGTTAAACTGGTCAGCTCTAAATTTGTTTGGCCAGGCCTTCGCAAATCTGTTAAGGAATGGGCGTCGGCGTGCATTCCCTGCCAGCGTGCGAAGGTTCATAAACACACCAAAAGCGCCCCTGGAGCCGTTCTTCATACCCAGCAAACGTTTCGATCATGTGCATGTCGATCTGGTGGGTCCTCTGCCGCAGTCACAAGGTTTTACGCACCTTTTGACTGTTGTTGACCGGACCACCAGGTGGCCGGAGGCGGTCCCCCTTTTTGTCAACCTGGGTCTCGTGTTTCGGCCCACCCGCAGACATTACGTCAGACAGAGGCCCCCAGTTCATTTCCGAGCTTTGGTCGGCCATGGCTGATGGACTGGGGGCAAAGGTCCACCGCACAACCGCATACAACCCGCAAGCTAATGGGATGTGTGAACGGTTCCACCGGTCGCTTAAGGCTGCTTTTCGCGCCTCCTTAAAGGATGGCAATTGGGTTGACCGCCTCCCGTGGGTTTTTCTTGGGCTGCGCTCTGCGGTTAAGGAGGATCTCGGCGCTTCTCCAGCTGAGCTAGTGTTTGGTCAGCCCCTCCGCGTGCCTGGAGAATTCTTGCCCAAAAATCCTCCTCCCTGCTTCGATCCATCAGTGCTATCTCTCAACCCGCTTTTGCACTCGCTTCGGGTTCCTGGTCCGGTGCACACCATTGTGTGCCTGACACTTTTGTTCCAAAGACTTTAGAGACTGCTAAGTTTGTTTTGTCAGGCACGATGCCCACAGGACACCGCTGCGGCCGCTGTATGACGGCCCATTCAGGGTTATCGAACCGGGCCAGAAACATTTTGTTTTGGATTTTGGGGGTCGAAGGGAGACTGTGTGTGTTGACAGACTTAAACCTGCACATGTTCGGACAGTAATGTAGTGCCGGCCCAGGCCCCTCGCCGTGGCCGCCCTCCTTCGATGGGGTTGACAGACTCTGGTTTTCCCCCCAGGACTACCCCCCGGACCACCGGCGTTTGAGCCTCCTCCTGCCTTTCCTGCTCGCCTTCACCGGCCTCGTTCACAGGATGGACCTTCCTCTGCCTGTTCTCTCCCTCCCAGGTTCAGTCGTTCGGGTCGTTTCCTTAGGCCCAGGGTCCTGGACTGAATAGAGACCTAACTGTGTGTTCGGGGGGGGGTATGTGTGGCGGACCACCAGGTGGCTCCACTCACACCCAAGTTGAAGGGAAGTGCTGGGGTGGAGATTTTGGCGCTTACTATATGTGAGGTTCTGAGAGTCAGTTAATAAAGTTGGAGTGAGACACTGAGACCTCTCCTGTCATTATTACATACCTCCACAATACTGTTCTTGAACAAAAACCTGTAGCCAAAACCTTTGTTCTGCACAGACTAACTAAAGGCTTTGGGGGTTATTAAGTTGTTTACATATTATTTATATTTTCACCAGTTGTTGTTGTTGCTGAGAATTTTAATTGTAATTTTTGTATTATAGTTTCTCAACAGTACTTGCTTGTTTTGCTTTGTTTACTGGTTTGCATGCACTTTTTAATTAAGATTTTTCTAAAAAAAAAATTATAATAAAGCATTTTCTATTTAATTATGAACTTTGTCCTAATTATGTCCTGTGTTTTAACTATTTAATAATAAAAAAAGTAAACATTACAAAAAAAAAATTAAGGTCATGAAAATTAATTGAGATTTAGCAATTCAATGACGCATCCACCTTATTTACTGAAAAGTATCCGTATCCGTATCGGCAATACTGGCCCGTATTTACTTGGTATCGGATCCAAAATATGCAGTATCACACTCCACTAGTGTTTGTGAGTGCTGGTCTTAAAAGCCTGCCGGCTGATTACTCACAGGTGCACAAAGCGAGAGGAGGTGTGGCAACTCTCCCCAATGGTGGATTCACTGGCACGCTGGAAAACCCAGCACTCACTCGGACCATGACAGTTTTATTGTAGCAAAATTAAAATCGACTCGTCTGGTCTTCATAGTTTCTGAGGGCTGTCCATAGAAGCCCTCTGTCCTTCTCCTGTAGGTCTTCTTCGCTTGTTTGATGCTTCTCCTCAGGTTGGCTGTGGTAGTGCTGTACAGAGAATTGGTCTGATCAGAGCCTGTACTTTACTCTTCATCCAAGGTTTCCAGTTAGGAAGAACCCGGATGGTTTTGGTCACTGTCACATTCATTACACAGCACTTAACAATTACACAACACCTGCTATTTGAAGATGGACCAGTCTGTGAGATTAAAACAGTCCTGTAGATGGTGGAGAGCATCATCTGGCCATGTTTTAATGACCCAGATGCTTGAAGGAGTCCGTTTCTTTAGGCAGGTGTAAGCAGGGACGAGGAGCAGATAGAGGTGATCAGATGGTCCTAGGTGGGGGAGGGGTGTCGCTTTGTAGGCCTGCTTGATGTTACTATACACATGGTCCAGTGTCTTGTCCTGAAAAACTAGTTCATACATTTATTGCTTCTGGGCTGGACTTCTGTAATTATCATCAGGATATCCTAAAAACTCCCTGAAAAGCCTACGGTTGATCCAAAATGCTGCAGCAAGAGTATTGATTAGAAAGACAGCATATTTCTTCTCTATTGCCTTCCCATCATTGGCTCCCTGTTAAAGAAAGAATCAAATTTAAAATCCTGCTCCTCACATACAACGTCTTAAATAATCAGGCCCCATCTTATCTTAATGACCTTGTAGTACCATATGACCCCATTAGAGCACTTCACTCTCAGACTGTTGGCTTACTTGTTGTTCCTAGAGTATTTAAAAGTAGAATGGGAGGGAGAGCCTTCAGCTTTCAGGCCGCTCTTCTGTGGAACCAGCTTCCAGTTTGGATTCGGGAGACAGACCTGGAAGAGGTTCTCCTCTTCCTTTTAAGATTAGGCTCAAAACTTTCCTTTTTGATAAAGCATATAGTTAGGGCTGGATCCGGTGACCCTGAATCTTCCCTTAGTTACATTGCAATAGCACGAGGCTGCCCTGAGTTTTCCCTTGCTGTCTTCTTTGTAATACAGTTTCCCTATGTAGTTACTTCCTGGTGCAAAGTGGCTGTGATGATGCTGTGATAGCTTATCACTATCAGAGCTCTATGATTAAGACATGTAAGAACACCTATTTGTATTCGTTGGCACTATATCAAATACGTATGGAGATTAAGCCTATGTTTGAATTCTGTTTGAATTTTTACTATCGCTCAGGCTGTTAAGCATCACTGTAGCTTCATATCTTTTTTTCTCTGCCAGCTGGAAATTTATTTGAAAAGTTAGGTGGAAAGTTTATTGCTTAGTTTCACCAAAGTAAGAAAGAATTATAATCCATAAACCTTCATAAAGACAAACATCTCCCCAGAAGATTGAGCACTGCTGAAGTGTCATTGAAGAGGAGAAAAAAATATTTGTCCATCCGGCAACACCTGAAACACCTGAGTGGAAGTTCCCACCTACACTGTGTTTGATGCAAAGCACAAAGGAGACACGTGCTGGAGCATCTGGAGTCCTACAGACACTCAGCCTCTTCACTATAGAAACCCCTTCTACAACATCCATTCTTTACACTCTGACTGCTGTGTTTGTGGAAACATTCCAACACACACCACTTCACACATGAACATAGAAATGTGTGTGAAAAAGAGGTGAGCTGATATTAAACATGATGGAGGATTTATTCACATTTATTCACAATGACATTTAGATACACATTACCTCTTGGCAGGAGAAGGACATCCTTTAAATTTTTCACCAATATCCTTTGACTGATGGCTCTTTAAAGACGCACAGCTGGGTTCAGGTCCAGGAGATTCTGGCTTCTTACTGATCCTAGAAGTAAAACAATAAATGTAAAAGTTTCATGAGACAGCTGGAAAAACTGGAAATATTAAATTACTTACATGATGAACAAAATTACTCAAATCAGAAAAAAATGATGTAAAACAAAAAAAATTAAAATGAGAATACTTAATCACCCAAAACATAAACAACCAGAAAAAAAGTAAACTACTTACTCTTTGTCACATAAAAATTCTTTTTTAAAGTCAGCACCAATATCCTTCGACAGGTCACTCTTTAAGGAAACACAGCTGGGTTCAGGTCCAGGTTCTGGATTAGTTTTAGGCTTAGGTCCAGCAGACCCTGGTACACCGTGCACCTCTGGGCTTTAAAACAACATACACAGAAGTATGAGTGTGAATAATGAATAATGAGCAGTGATGTGAGTGCTGAGCTGTGACATGGAGAAGAGTCATGGACAGTTAGAGATGGTCATCTCACCTCTGAGCTTTGGTCTGGCTCTCATGTTCCCCACACAGAGTGTTTTTAGAGGGAGGGACTCCCTCCTCTCTGTCCTCACACTGATCCATGCTGCTGAATTCACATCCACATCAGCTCACACACAGTTTCTACCTTCACCTGCAGAGGAAACACAAATCATTCATGTGCACATCAACTGAAATCCTCCTTTCCATCATGTGTGTCCAAATACCAGCTGCTTCTTTTCTGCTTCATCTCAGTGTCAGCAGAATGCAGTCAGACAGCAGTGTGAGGCAGAGGAAGCTGCCATCAGCTGCTCTACTTCTACCATCAGTTCAATAGATGGAGCCATGAAGCACACATGATCACGGTTGGGAAGGTAACTTTTAAAATGTATTCCACTACAGATTACAGAATACATAACCCAACCTGTATTTTGTAACGTATTCCGTTACGTTACTCAATGAGAGTAACGTATTCTGAATACTTTGGATTACTTAATATATTGTCATGCTTTTTACAACTGCATGAATGTACTATTGCTGTGTGATTTATTACTATTACTGAACGTTACTCGAGATACCAATAGCAACTAGATTTTTAAATCTTAATATAAAATGAGTGACAGTAGGGTGGACGTTAGGTAAGGCTGCACTTTTTGCAGCGATCTCATATAGAAAACTATTCTGCTCATATATCAAACAGATCCGCGGCTCCGAACCGTAGTAAAGGGACCTCTGGCTAATACGTCGGGTTCTGTGTCGGGCTCGTAGCCGAAAACTAGCTTTACTTTGTTGTCTGGGTCAACTTTGCTAGCGAGAGACAGAGAGAGGCGTTGAAAGGCTGCTCCAACGGAACTTATTGCTTCGGAGGAAAACACGAACACAGTGTACAGTCAAGTCTTAATAACTTATTTACAACTGGGCTCGTCAGGCACTCTTTTTGGCTGCAGTGGTTATTATTATATTTACTATATATATTATTATATATATTTCTTATATTACATGCTTCCATCTCCCGTTTCTGGTCTGTGACAACTGACTCTCCTTTTTCTCCCTCCTCGCGCTCACAGACACATAATGGTATGGGAGTCCATTCTCCCTGTAGCACGGACTACACTGCTCATGAGTCTACATTCTTTATGGCTATGCCTGTAACACTCTGCTTATTGCCTTTATATTAAATAATTTTTTGAACAATAATTTTGAAAAAAAATTTCTTCACGTCATTTATACGAGCCGCAAGTAGAGGTGACATGGGCCGCAAGACTGAGACACAGGCATTAGAGCCTCTTATTGCGTGTTTTCTTAGGGTTTTCCACAGGTGTGAAATTAACAAAAATTGAGAGGGCATAGCCTAACATATAAAACAGGAAAAGACTGCCATGTAATCCATTTATCTCAACAAATATTCTGAATATCCCCCTTTTAACTGTAACAGAATACAGTTACTCATATTTTGTATTTTAAATACGTAACATGTATTCCGTTACTCCCTAAATAATGCATTCACTGACACACACTGTGACTGGAAGCTTCAGCCCTGGGCCGGTTCTAGACAGGCATATATGAGGGGGCAGACAGAAATAAAGGGGACACCTAGTGGCAATGGAGGCGAGAAAGGTGTGGGGGTTGGGTGGGCTGGGCTGGTCTGGATTAGGGCTACCACAAACAATTATTTTGATAGTCGAATGGTCACCGGTTATTTTTGCGATTAGTCGACTAATAGGATTATACATCCATTGGACATAAAACGTACAGCTTATTCCACCAACATGCTGGTGGAATAAGCTCTTATATAACTATCATTAGCTTAGTGTTTAAGGTATGTGCTAACCAAAAATAAGATGATAGTTTATTAAACTTTTAATGAAATTTGCAGACTCAGCCATCTGCTCCTTGCTATCTAAAATATACAGGACATTGGAGTAAATTCTCAACCATCTCTCACTTCTGTTTAATCAGTTTTCTGTTTGACGTTTATTCAGCTGTGTGAAAACTAAAACTTTAATCTCAGGCAAACCGATTTACTCAGGAACAAATAAAACACTGAAAAAAGCCAAACAATAAAATTTTTAAGTTATCTAATTGACTTATATATCATGTTTAACCCGAGGAGCGAAAGACCACGGGGGGTTTGAAAATGATGTGCCTGGAGTTTGCTGTTCAAGCTGGCTCTAGAGAGCTTCGAACCCCTGGTCAGCTATCAAGCTGGTGGGAAACAGGCGTCTCCGGAAACATCGGAGCACTTTTGCAAATATGTGATGTCTTGATAAACCGAGCAGATATTTGAAGTGATCTGCTGCTACATTCTCTCCTAAAATATCTGAAAACTATTTTGTGACCCAGAAAGAGTAATAAGAGTAATATTAAAACTAAGTAGCTGCCGCCATTGCAGGAAACTGGAATTGGCTGAGCCGCACTGTGAATTTGGGATAGGTTGGGCCACGAAGGATACACCAGACCCATCCTTCAAATCTGAGGAAAAGGAGGATGCATTTGTCGGCCGCATTTGTCAGAGTCTTTGAATTTGGCCAGCCTTCGTCACATCGTTGTAATGTAATTGACCTTCAAATGCGGCCTCCAAAGGATGTGGCTAAATTTGGACACAGCTACGATACTGGAGGCTGCTTCTTCTTCTTCTTTGGCGTTTAACAGCAGCTGGCATCCTTGTACATGCATTGCTGACATTTTCTGTTTCACACTCTTAAACCCTACTACCTATTCCTGCGTCTTTCAGGATCTTAGCTTCAAACGACGCACCAAACTCAAATTAGTCGTCGACGTAATCGTGACTAGTAGACTAATCATGGCAGCCCTACTCAGGATAACTGTTTCTGTCATGTAATTGGATTGCAATTTGTCAGGCTTCTACCCTAAGACCTGACCAACTTGGGTGTCCCACCTGAAGGCTAAGCTTCTGCGGGTCTAGCTTTTATGGTCACTAAGGCACGCAAACCCCCTGACCACGTTAAGGTGGGAATCCCTCAGGGGGGAAACAGAAAAGCGAAAACACCAAAAATAAAATAAAATATTCTTCATCAGATTCTAACAACTAAAAACACGGCATTTACCTTAATTGGATAGCCTATATCAAATATATTCATACCAACAATAAAACTTCTCACTATTGCCAATATGAACAAAACTAAAAATGGTAGGCCCAGTTATAAAAAGAAAAGGAGAATTTGCAAAGTCTTGGAAAATAACACTGAAAAATACAAATAGAGAATAAAATAAAATATCCATCCAGATCTTTACAATCAACAACATAAAATCGAACTTAATTGGATGGCCTAATTCAAATAAATGTGAAAAATTAAATAAGACCCAGCAACACACTCAGACAAAAACTGGTTCATTCAAAAGACAAAACTCCTAAACACAAACTTAACAATGTGTAGTGTATGCTGTACAGTGTAGCAAGGAATGCCCAGACCTCTACAATGAAGAGACCAAACAGGGCCAAACAGGGTTAGGGTTACCTATCATCTCATTTGTGCCTTTTCCAGCGGATTATTAAGCTACTGTAGTAAATCTTGCCCATATTCAGTTTGTGGGTAATCTATTATTTTCTTTCTCAACTTCTACATTTTGACTTAAGGGGGCAGGACGTTTGTATAAGGGGGCATTGATCCCTCTTACCCCACCGTATAGCCGGCCCTGCTTAAGCCCATTAATATTCAGTCAGTTCAACACGTCTGAACAACATTTTCAAATATTTCAGCGCATCCATGAAAGGTTCACAATAATTATTCTTACGCAGAGAAGTGTACACACACATATTGATTTACAATTAATAAGAAGCATCTTCCATCCAGTAATGTTTTGTCTCCATAAGTTTCAGGATTAATTAGTTGATGAGTTACAATTGGGAATATACCCCTGTATGAAGTGAAAACCCAGGGTTAACCCTAACCCTGACATTATATGGATAAGATCAAATCCTGTGTCATAGAACAAGCTTCAGTACGTGGATGTGGTCCAGTTGGACTCTTATATGTTGTTAGGAGAAGGACTAAGAAGGACTGGTGCTTCCCAGTCTGCAGTGTGCCTGCAGAAAATCAACCAATGGAACGAACAAATTACAGCTGATTATTTAACACACAATATTTCAGCTCACAGCTTCAGAATTAGAGCATTCAACCGTTGTTACCACAGAGAAGTTTAACATCATTTTTATAAACACACTTTGTTTTAGTAAATTTCTGAGAAAGATCCATGAAATGGACTCTGATTTATCATTTTCATTTCAAGCCAATAATTATTCACCAATTAATAAACATTCTTTATGTGAGCTTTTGTTCTCTTTACCTATAGATGTAGTTTGTGTTTACATTGAGAGATCTTATTTTAATTTAATGGTTCAGCAACATTTTATCTGTATTTAAGAGTTTTGAATACTTTAGTGTAAAATGCTGTCAGAGCACATCTAGACTCTCTGTAGAGGCTCAACAACTCCTCAAAAATATATTCAGTGATGTTTAGAATCAGTCATATTGGGAAAAAGCTGCCCTGATGTCCACAGACTCCCCAGATAGCAAGAAGATATTGAATTGATGTTGATTTTTACATGTTAAATTGTAACTTAACAGATGATGGTTATCTTTTTTTAGATAATACACAGTTGTCTTTTTCACGTTTAAGTATTGATGGTAATTTGCAGTAGTTTAGTATTGGTTGAAGTCCTGTCGATTTTCAATCATGATTTTATTGTTGTTTCAGTATTAACCAAGGCTGAAAAATGATGTAAAATCAATGTCAGATTTCAGTGTCGATTCAAGGGAATTGCCTGATATTGATTTAATATTATTTCAATGAATGTTCACTATCTGGATTGATGACAGACTGATGATATCAGCACTCATGTTGAAGACAGTCTGTGTGATATAAACTGTGTCTAACTGGAGCTTCAATGTCTTTAAACACAATCTTGCAGATTAAGGAAATGAGTCACAGACAGCTGTTTCAGTCTCAGCGGGACAGTCAGTAACAATTGTGACCAGTGTTGGGCAAGTTACTTTAAAATAGTAACTTAGTTACATTACTAGTTACTTCTCTCAAAAGTAACTCAGTTACTTCAAGTTACTCGTTACTTTCAAAGTAACTAGTTACTAGGGAAAGTAACTTTGGTTTTACTCAGAATTCTCTTGTTAATGTGTTGCTTCCATAACTTTGCCAGTCTTCTAGCTTGCTTACTTGCCACAAGTGCACTGTGCCACCTACCAATAGAAAGGAAAAGATAATGTGCATATTTCCACGAGAGAAATCCCACGCCTGGACCGTCATTGACTGCTGCCATGATTCTAGCCTACGTCACAGCGTCATGTGCGCCTTTTACATCCAACACAAAAACTGCAGTCGTGGTGCTTTCGATTGTACTCAGAACTCGGAAATTCTGCCTTCTGAATAGGAAGATGTAGGTAACACCAGACTGCAGATGAGCTGCATACAGAGCTGGACTGGGACAAAAAAATCGTCCTGGGCATTTTGACTAGAGACTGGCCCACCATTATAGGAAAAATCATAAAGCCTTTGAATGAAAATAAACACTGTTGTGACAGTGATGTACACTGTTTTGATGGTATATATGCATCAATCTATCAATCGTTTGTTATAAGATTCAGATAATTATTTTTTAAAAGCTAGACATTTTAAATGAGAATAAGAAAGAAAAGTATTTCTTTGTGCTCCCCTCTCCCTGTTAATGCCCTACCTGCCCCCCTGGCAACACTTTGCTAGATCCGCACCTGCACAGTTACCAGCTGTCAGCTACCTAAAAAAGGATCCTGGGGTTATTTGTCTCTCAGAAACAGTTCATAACTTCCCTTCAACTCATTCATGTCACCTAAAAGGTAAACCTGTTTTTCCATCACCTGTTCAGCTCTGATGATTCAGTAAGGACATCTCCTGGTTTCATCTTCATGTTTCCCTCTCACCAGATAACCAAACCATATCATGACCAGCAGCTTTTGTGCAGCTGTTGCTCCAGCAAACATCAGCTGATACTAGAAATTAATATTAAATAAATTCTAACAATAGCTGATCAAGCTTAAACGTGCTGCTGTTGTTTAGCGCGACATCCGCTGGTTTCCTCTTTCGGCGCAAAGTGAGCGATAAACAAACAAGAGAGAAAAGACGATCAGCTGATCATTGATCAGTTTTCATGATTGAAGTAGAAACGGGAGAGGGAGGGGGAGAATGAAAGAAGAGGCAGCTGTGCAGCATAAAGACACAGAATAACTCCAGCTTTGTGCCTTTTTCATTGTAGCTGAATTACGGGACAAACTGTTCCTTTTCACCTCAATAAGAAACGCGTAATATTTTCTCTGAATACCAGGCGGGACGGTTGGCAACTCTAATAACTTATGAACAAAATAAAGTTCAACATCATTAACTTCATAGCACCCACCCAGCTGTATAGAAACTCCGTCATGCTAGCTAGCACGCAGTACGGAAAAAGTCAGAATAACGAAAATAAACTCCACCTAAACTTGGTTCATATCTGACCCAGAGAGACTGCAGGTCATAACTTCTTACCTGAAGTTCAGTTCACACTTGGACCGGCGGCCGCCTCAGGTCTCTTTTCCTTCTGCGTCCCCTTTCCTTCATCCACCTGCTGGCCTCCACCACTTGCTAATGTTACTGAATCTGTCGAAACTCCGCGATAGCCACCACACGAAGTAACGAGTAACGACCCTATCTAAATCCCAGTAACGAGTAACGCGTTCCTGATTTTGGCATAATAACTAGTTACCGTGCTCGTTACCACAATAATAACGTAGTTACTGTAACGCGTTACTTAATAACGCGTTAGTCCCAACACTGATTGTGACTGATATGTAATCAGCTTTAAATTATCATGTTTAAATGTAATAAAGTTTAATAATAAAGTTTTAAAGCGTGATGTGTTTAATCCAGTTAGTCTCTGAGTAACACTACTCCTGTGGGTGTAAACAATGAACAATAGCCCGCTTTCTGTTGGAAGAGAGCCAAAAGTTTGTGACGCAGTATTTTTATTCATTTTTTATTCTGTTTTGAATTTATGCCTTATCTATATTTAATAATAAGTATCACACCGTCTGCTCTGACCCTCTATCGTCGCTTTACGCTTTCCTCCCTACAGTCTGCGTGAAAAGTCTCCGGAGCTCTGAGTTTCTTCAGCGGCTTTCCGGTGCAGCTCAGGCCGGATTTAGCGTGTCAGTGAACGGGAGGGCAGCGGCTCCTCTCCGCTTCCTCCATAGACTAGTGGAGGCAGAAAAAATTGCCTTCAGTCATCAGTAAGTGGATCCACAGTAACAATGATTCTGAGTTCAGTTGCTGACCATCAACTAAAAGACCTTTCACATAGGAAGCGGCACTCATTCATGTCTATTCTTTGCGCCACGCAATAACGGTTTCCCGCTGCGCGGACGTACCTTAGCGCGACCAGTAAAAACTGCTGCGCTAAGTTGAACCTCACGATGAAGGAAACATTCTGTCCGAGTCCGGTGAACTTTTTGTCACAGGTTCAACGGACCTCCAGAGCCTTTTCAATGGCTCTGCGGACCTCGGCGGGTAAACCCGTGTTGTGGAAACGACACACTCTTCACTGGTCGGGGTAGTTACAAAGCTTTCTTCTTCATGAATGAGCGATACATTTTTCTTATTAAACACTTGAACATAATACATAAAACACAAATTCTTGTAGAGGATACAAAGTCAGTGAGGTGAAAGTCTCGAAATGACAAGGAGCAGGCGCATCTGGTACACGCAGAGCGGCCGCAAAGAAAGAAAAAAAAAAAACACAAATACGCACAAGCAGAGCGCGGCGGCCAGCGAAGTTTGACGCGCATGCCGCGTCCAGTGTGAAAGGGCCTTAACTTTGCTGCTGCTCTCATTCCCGGACTCTGATCACACACACTAGCAGAAAATAGTGTGTGACACACCTCGTTGGTCCAGCTGTGAGTCCGTTACCGTGAAGTATGCAGTTTCACTTACCTTCCATTCCGAGATGATCATCTGCGACGCCAAGTTCAGGAAAAGGAAAAGAAAGTTTAAAAAAAAAAAGAAAGAAAAGAAAAAAGGGAAACAGCAAGGGCAGGAGGGGTTTGTGGGAACGCTTGGGCTCGGGAACATAAGTAACGGATTAGTTTATGATCAATTTCTGTGTTTAGGAGTATTAATGTTTTTAAGCATATAAATGTTTGTTGGAGGGTTTACAGACGCTGAATCATTTTGTGTGACAGTTAAAGTGAAATATACTCGCAGCAGAGAGAAACTGTCTCTGCTGATCAAACGGGAGAGTCTCACTGTAATGTCCCTTTAGTCAGACTCTGTCTCTACATTACTCACTGAAACTTGTCACTTTCACATTTAGTCATATGAATGCAGTGTGAATGTGCCTTACAGCAGAGATACACTTTTCTTTTAATACTCTGCTGAAGGAATACATTTTATAAATGCAACCTGTTGAGCCTTATCTAACACAGAAGGAAGCAGTGCAATAAAGTTACAGCTAAACAAAAGTCACATGAATTTACCTGCATTCAGCTTGTGATGCATAACGTATATGTTTTTATGTTTGATCTTAATCTGCTTGACATACCTGATAAAATAAAGATTATAAAACTGATCAGTCTGTTTGAAGGCTGTTCATCACTGCCTGTCATAAGTCAAATGAATTTCACTTTTATCTGAACTAATTTAGATGTCTGCTTGAACTGTGGAGCGGCAGATAAGGATGTGGTACACATGCTTTTTGTAACATTTTATTGGACTTTGTATTAAAGGAAAATGAACAAATGTACAATGTTGGTGAATAAATAAAATTCCATATAGTTTTTAAAGGATCATTTAATTCTTCAAACGTCACCACAGACAAGTTAAAATCGAGTTCTCCTTACATCATTCAAGTAAAAATAAATATCATGATGAACCCTGGCTGCTCACCAAGAGCTGAGCAGTTTGTAAATTCATCTTTTGAGTCATGCAGTGATTCCTCTCTGATATCACAGTTTGTCTCATCTGCAGCTGACATGAACTCAATCATCTCAGCTGAGCTCAGAATCAGAGAAACACAACATACTGATGCTCACTGTAAAGCTTTGAGTGGAAAAAGACAGAAAAACATGTGGATTACAATTAAGGACAGTTTCTGACCCACCCAGGAACTTGAAATAAATCCATGCACAGATTATTTAAATATATGTTTATCATGTAAATGACACCTATCATGAGACAAAATACAAACCTAGTTGTTAAAAAAGTGATTACAAAATATTATTTTAAATGCAAAATAGTAATTATGCACTGCAAGTTCATAATTATTGTTCCCACAGCCTATGTGTTACCCTGCTTCTGAAAAATACTTTGTCAAAACAAAGAAAGAAAACTGTGACTGTTATTGCTAACTTCATGAATATACAAAAGGTCAGTCCTCTTTGACAAATGCTTTTAGTTTTGGAGTATTTTCTGACCAGATGTGTGAATGTGTTATTCTGTTAGCCGATCGTGGCTCAAGAGTTGGGAGTTTGCCTTGTAATCAAAAGGTTGCCGGTTCGAGTCCCGGCTTGGACAGTCTCGGTCATTGTGTCCTTGGGCAAGACACTTCACCCCTTGCCTACTGGTGGTGGTCAGAGGGCCCGGTGGCGGCAGTGTCCGGCAGCCTCGCCTCTGTCAGTGTGCCCCAGCTTGCCATCACCAATGGGTGGATGACTGGTTGTGTAAAGCGCTTTGGGGTCCTTAGGGACTAGTAAAGCGTCATCCTGATATTTATTTTTACTTGAATGATGTAATGAGAACTCGATTTTAACTTGTCTGTGGTGATGTTTGAAGAACTATATGGAATTTTATTTATTCACCAACATTGTACATTTGTTCATTTTCCTTTAATACAAAGTCCAATAAAATGTTACAAAAAGCCTGTGTACATCCTTATCTGCCGCTCCACAGTTCAAGCAGACATCTAAATTAGTTCAGATTAACAGAAGAGGGCAAATTATTTTCAGCGTTTCCTTCCTTTATTCAGACAACTACACTTATCCTTGACTTTCACAGTAAATGATACTCCACAGCTGGTGTCTGCTTCTGAGAAAACAGTAATACTAGCACTGATCTGCAACCATGTTATCATACATATAAAACCAGGATTACAAACATGCTGTAAGGTGCAAAACAACAAAAGAATATTATTAAACAACCTTGTAGGTGGTCCTGAGACTTCGTTTGTTACATATATGTCATAATCTACAAGTAAAAGTAACATGTCCATTCAGTTATGTTGTGCTACTCTGTTTTATTTTACCCCCATTATCACAACATTTTAAAAATACAATAATGATAAATGTGTTTGTTACCTCGCAGGGGTTTAATCTGATACCTTTGTAATTGTTTGAATTATAATATGAATACTTTTTTTGAAAAGACAAAAAAACAAACACGTTTACTGAAATGCTGGATGAGGTGGATTTCTAAAGTTTGTTGACTTAATACGTATAGAGTATGAGTGTGACTGTCTTTTACTTAAGGATCAGGAATGTATTAACAACATTTATTTCTTTGACAGGGCCCAGAATAGCACCGAGTCTACTGCCCTGATTATTGTCCCACCTCCTGCCACGCTTGACAAATCTACCATGTCATGACTATTCCCTGACGCTGACCTTGAATCTGAATTTGAGCCTTCTACTCTCTTAGAGACAGAGGAGGAGGGCGACGAGATGCACATTTGTCTGTTATTGTGCCAGACAGAACGAGGACTACCAGCGAAGCAGCTGAAACTCCAGGACTCATCATTCCTTCCAAACAGACAGACATTGCTGTGTCCTTTTCTTTTGATTCCCCTGTAACTCACTGAGATATTAACATCTCCTTCCCAAGCGACCTTCCAGTAACAATGGCCAGACCATCTCTATACAGCAGCTGATGCCAGTGAAATCTCTCTTGATGTGCAGGATCACTCCACATGTGTCAACTTCCTGTTGTTGTCAGAGAGTTTGAGTTTTCTGTTTATTGTGTGTCAATTGTGTCAGTTGTGAGTTAATAGGAATCTCAAGTGAATGAGTGAATGAGAAAAAACACATGCAAGAAGCAGAACATGGACTCTCATTCATGTTCTCTTTTATATTCATATCAATATGAGAGGATGGACAGCAGCTCCAGAGAGCCCAAAGCAGGAGGCTTCAGATCCAGGAAGAGGAGAGCTTTAGAGAGAAGACAATAGAGAAATGCAGCTCTACATGAAGAGGAGGCTGCAGCTGCAATAGTAGGAATCAACACTGTGACATCATGGTTCACAAATGTACTTTCCTAAATCCTTTTCAAGCAAGCAAGAAATATATAGTCTAAGGAGCTTGGAAAGAAAAGCGTCTGGACTTTTTAAAGTTACCTAAAGACATTTCACCCCACATCCGAGAAGCTTCTTCAGTTCTAGGGTCAAATGTCCCAGATTTAAACCCTGTGGGGGTATCCCCCCCTAATGATCCTCTACCTAATCACGTGAGCCAAGGTGTGAAAACGGGTGTACGTCACCATCAGCCAAGGTTTCGGGTGAGCTCATTGTAAAACCTAGTCCCACCCTATCATGTGATTTCCTGAGGTCAGATGGCCCAGGATGTGAGTGGGTGTTAAGGCATCTGGGAAGCGATCTCAAAACTGGATTATAGATGGCAGAAAGTTGGTGTCATAAATCACCACCTGTATTCAAAGATGGTCTCTCACAGTGGACATAAATGGCTTCTTTTACTCCTCTTTCAAACCATCTGTCTTCTCTGTCCAAAATGTGAACATTGGCTTCCTCGAAAGAGTGTCCTTTGTCCTTTAGATGCAGATGTACCGCTGAGTCTTCTATGTTGTGCCATGCGTTTATGAAGTGACTGTTTGGTCTCTCCAATGTAGAAGTCTGGAGTAAACTGTCGTGCTTGGAGAAGACTCTGAGTTTTTTCTGATACACCGGGAATGACAATGCTGTTGTCTTTCTTATCCTCCCTAGCTGGTGTCTGATGTTCTTTTCTGTGCATCTTTGCTGACTTGATGAAAGCCCAATTATGATAACCACATGTTTTAATCAGTAACCGCTGATTACTCAAAGTGTGTGTTCCAGATGGTGGTGGAAGTCAAAGAGGAGGTACTGGTCCGTGGGTGTGGGCTTCCGGTAAACTTAAACGCTGAGGTTTCCATTCTCTTCAATGCGCAGCAAAAAGAATTTTCTGGCACAACTTCACCTGCTTCCAAGGTGCATGGAGAGGATAAAAGAAATCACAAGGCAGGAACTCCAGCAACACTTGAAGGAAGAAGAACAACTTTAATAATAGACCAACGCGTTTCGGCTTGTGGCCTTCATCAGGGTCATAGTAAAACATTTTAAAATTGCTTAAATACAAGACAGGAAACAGAAAAAAATTTCAAATTAACCACTGGCAGAACTGGCACAGAATAAATCAATTGTAATCAAATCCGCTGACAAAGGAGGTGCCATTGTCATAATGGACAAAATTCAATATGACAATGAAATCTTAAGACAACTAGCAAATCAAACTTTCTATAAAAAACTTAAATCTGACCCCACAAAAGAATACTTTAAAGAACTACAATTGTTACTTGAAGAGGGTTTGACCCAAGGGGACATTTCCCTGAAGGAGAAAACATTTTTACTTAATGAACATCCCTTAAGGGCTTTCTTATACATATTACCAAAAACACATAAGAACCTAGAAGAACCACCTGGTAGGCCCATTGTTTCTGGAATTGGTAGTCTAACTGAAAGAATATCAAGCTTTGTAGACTTCCACATAAAGAACTTTGTACCGTCCTTAAAGTCTTACATAAAGGATAGCTCCCACTTCTTACTTTTTCTCAAAGATCTGCCACCTATTGCTACGGATACAATACTATGTACTTTAGATATTGAATTCCTGTATACCAATATAAATCAGACACAAGGCCTAGAGACCTTGGAACACTTCCTTGAGACTAGGTCTACTAAAATACCATCTAGTTACTTCCTAACGAGGCTGGCTGCCTTTGTCCTGAAAAGGAACTATTTCTTTTTTAACAACACACCATACCTTCAGATCTCTGGCACTGCAATGGGAACCAAAATGGCCCCCAGTTTTGCCTGCCTCTTTGTTGGTCATCTGGAAGAACAAATTTTATATAATCACCCAAATAACCCTTATTTACCATTCATTGTATCTTGGAAACTTTATATAGATGACATGTTTTTACTCTGGAAAGGACCAGTCTCTATACTACTAGAGTTTGTAGAATTCCTTAATGGACACTTTGCGGGCTTACGCTTCACCCTCAATTACAGTACTGAAGAAATTAATAACATTAAAGTCAATTCAAAGTTAGTTATGTCACACTGTGTCAAAAAGGTCATAGTCATGGGTCAGAGGCCTCCTGAAGAAGGCATTTCTTTGTGATGGGTCTGCACACATGGCTGGTTGGGGTCTTAATCCAGACCTGACGCACAAGCCCCTTTTCATCTGGTGCAGCTCCGGTGACTCTCCCAATGATCCAGGAACCACGAGGTGCAGAATCATCCACTATAAGGACCACATCTCCAGGAACGAAGTTGCGTTTAATCCTTCCCCATTTCTGGCGCTGCTGAAGTTGTGGCAAGTACTCTTTAGTCCATCTTTTCCAAAACAGATCAGATATATATTGAACTTGCCTCCATCGTTTACGTGCATAGAGATCGTCCCTCCGGAACAGGCCAGGTGGTAAAGACGGGTTGGACTTGAGAAGAAGGAGATGGTTTGGTGTTAAGGCTTCCAAATCATTTGGATCGGTGGATTCCAGCGTAATGGGTCTACTGTTGAGGATTGACTCCACTTCACAAAGAGCAGTTTGGAGCCCTTCCTCGTCCAAATGCTGTGTTTGGAGAGTGGAATTAAGGACCTTTCTGACAGAACGAATCAACCGCTCCCATGCTCCGCCATGATGCGATCCAGTTGGAGGATTAAAGATCCATTTCACTCCCTTCAAAGACACAGCATCAGAGATCTTTTCCTAATTCCACTGTTCCATAGCTTGGCTCACAAAGTTAGTCCCATTGTCTGAGCGCAGTTCTTGTACCTGACCTCGTCTTGCGATGAAACGTCGTAAGGCGTTAATGAAAGAGTCAGTGTCAAGGGATGAGGCAACCTCAATATGTACTGCTCTAATTGCCAAACAAGTAAAAATAACACCATACCGCTTCACAAGACTTCTCCCACGCTTCACTCCAAATGGACCAAAATAGTCCACTCCAACAAAGCTAAATGGGGGTTTCTCAGGGGTCACTCTACTTTCAGGCAACTCAGCCATCTGCTGCTGGCCTGCAGCTCCATGAAACCTTCTGCAGGTCACACACCTCGACATGATGCTTCGAATCAAAGTACCAGCACCAGGAATCCAGTATTTTTGATGCAGCTTTGAGAGTATGTGGTTCCTTCCACCATGACCCACCTCTTTATGAATATGCTGTAGAATGAGATTAGAAATGTGAAGCTCTTTAGCGATTATGACAGGACGCTTGGAATCTTCTGACATGACAGCTCTACTGAGACGTCCGCCAACCCGCAGCACATCATCCTCCAAAACAGGATTCAACTTACAGTATATATGTGGCTGCTTCGTTTCACAGACTCTCCCCTTTGGAGACGAGAAATTTCTTCGGCATATCTTTTCCTGTGACAGAACTTAATTATTTGCATCTCAGCATCCTCAATCTCTCCCAATGAAAGAAAGCCATGCCGGAAATCAACCTTATGTTGGGCATCTTCAGACTGAATTGCATCAGATGCAGACTGGAAATGAGACGAGACGAGTCCAGGATGAGGCACGATGGATTAAAAGGGTCAGAGGATGATCATCATCGTGTGCTTGTAAGACCTCGATGGCAGCAGCCACCTTAACTTCAGGATCTTCATGTGGAAGTTCTTGCAAGTTTTCTGGGTTCACAGGCCAATTGTTCCCTGGCTGTGTAAGAAATGCAGGACCAGATATCCATTCAGTGTCACGTAAGAAGGTCTCTGCCTTCATACCTCTGGAGGCAAGGTCCGCAGGGTTATGTGTGGTGTTCACATACCTCCATTGGGAGGCACTAGAAGCCTTGAGGATTTCTGACACCGTTCGCCACAAAAACACGGAACCTGGAAGTCTCATTGTTTATATATTTCAACACTGCGGTGCCGTCCGTCCAAAAGACAGAGTTTAAGAGAAAGTCCATCTTGAACTGCTGTTTCCATAGCTTGTCCAGTGTGACAGCAGAAACTCTGTTGACAGTAACTGTTGCCAAACATCCTGGCCTTCCACAGCATTCTCGATTAAGTGGCCCATTCACAGTCCAGCCAAGCACAGTCCTAATGGCAAAAGGACCATCACCGACACTCCGGATGACCTCCAAAGGTTCTAGAGCTCTGGGCATATTCATGCCAATCAAAAGCTCCACATTGGCCTTAATTTCTGGCAAATGAACATGCTTCAAATGTGGCCAGTCATCCAGGTCCTGTTGATTTGGGATGTTACCAATATCTACAGGCATTTTATGCTGAGTGAAGAGGTTAGGCATATCACAGTACATGTCACTGTCCAATCCAGCAACTTCAAGTTCAGGTACAATGAAACTGTCCACCACTTTCTCCTGTCCCATGGTGCGCAGGAGAATCTTTGTCCTCCTCCCAGCAATATTCAGCTTGTCCATGAGACCCGCTGTACAAAAGGATGCTGAACTCCCTTGGTCCAGAAAGGCATACGTTTCCACTATTCTTTGACCTCTCTTTGATTTTACTTTAACTGGTACAATGGCAAGCTTACAGTCCTGTTCACCGGCCCCAGTAAGACCACTAGTCTGGATCGTAACAGGAATGTTATCTGCCTCATTAGGTTTGACTTCATTCTTCTCTTTGTGATGGATATGGAGTATACTTGCATGTCGGAGGCCACAGATTTTACATGAAAGGCGTTTTCTGCATTCTTTGCTTATGTGCCCAGTACACAAACAGCCAAAACAAATGCTGTTCTTTTTAAGAAAAGAAATCTTCTCATTATGAGGTTTCTTATCAAGCAGAGCACATGACTCCAGTGTGTGTCTGCCTTTGCAGAAAAAACAAGCCTTCACAGTGCTGTGACGATCTTGAGCCCCTGTCTGATTCTGTCTCTCGACATCAGAGACTGTTGTGGCGAACCTACTTCCTTTAGCTCTTAGATGTGGAGAACGTTTCCCTCCATTGCTGCGCTTGGCTGCTAGATGTGTTGCTGGAACGTCACATAGATTTCCAAAGATGGGATCTGTTGCAATTTTAACTTGACGCTCAAGGAAGGAAACTATGTCAATGAATGCGGCTCTGCGATGTTGCCTCTCCTGAATGTCACATGCTACTGTTCGCCATTTGTCTTTTAACTTATATGACAGTCTTCTAATCACAGCAAGCATATTGGCAGGTGTATTTAGTTCAGAGAGATCATTAATCTCTTCCATTGCATTGCAGCATCCACGTAAGAACAAACAATATGCCTGAAGAGCTTTTCCATCTTCCGATCTAATCAGTGGCCATGAGTGAACTTTGTTCAAATAAGCAGATGCAATCACATGTCCATTCCCAAAGTGCTCATACAGCAGAGTCTTTGCCTTTACATATCCAGCACTTCCAGACATATGTTGACAGCTTTTAACAAGTTCATTGGGCTGCCCCTTCGTGTACTGTGCAAGATAGTGCAGGCAGTCGCCAGCATCGCCAGTCTTTGCTTCTATGACCTGTTCAAACGAGCGCATAAAAGCCTGAAAATGTAAAGGGTCACCATCAAAGGTTTGAATCTCCCTTTTGGGCAGTGAAGAAAGACTTTGCTGATGGACCAACATACAAGTTAATTCATTTTGTTTTTCCATAATGGACAACAGATTTTCATTGGCTACTGGATGAGCAGCTTGTGGCTTAGGCAAAGGTGGAATTGATCCAAAAGCGTCAGAAGGCCCCATAAGAGCTGGTGCAGGCCTTTCCCTTTTCATATTCTGTTGCACTGTTTCTACTTGAAGCTCTGCATTCCCAGTAATTGCATTTCCTTTTGTAAGCGTCTGTGGAACAAAAGTCTCTGCATCCGCATTAAGTATTTCAAGGCTGTTTCCCTTTGTTTTAAAATATGATTCCATTCCATTAGATTTCCGTGAAGCGACGCTCCACATAGTGGATCCAGTTCTCAGCACGTTCACCTTTGCAATAGTTGCAGCTATATCTGCTTCAAGCTGAAGTTGTTCTTTCTTTCTCCTCAATTGTTCCTCTTGTTCTTCAAGAGAGTGTTTTTCTTTCAGCATATGTTGACGTGCGAGCAAGGCGGCCATTTCAGCTTCTGCCCTGAGACGTGCAGATGAAGTAGATGATACTCTTGAGCTTGACCTACTGCCTTGATTTGACACACTGTCGGATGGCAACACGTCATCATTAACATCATTCTGAGGATTAAGAGATAATTGAGGTTCTTTTCCAGTGTGCTCTTGCACCTCCACTTCTCCTCCCAGGGAAGTTTCCTGTGACTGTGCTTTGTCAGATAATGGCCTCCCCGAATGTTTATCGGTTTCAGAAAGCCATATGTTAACATCCTCCATAAACCCTTTATTGTATTTAGCGATGCTTGAGAACCATGTATTTTGTTTATCTTTCTCATCAAATGAGATTAGAGAAAGTAAAGATTCATGCAATGCACTGGCATCCTTAAACAGGTGTGTTAACTCATCAAACTGTTTTTTGACTTGTGAATGATTTTTATCATCTTTCATTAGCTCTTTAAGAGACATAATAACACTTTTCATTTTGTTTACATGCCTTTTCCGATCTGTTTGGATGGTTTCAATTTTGTTTGCAAGAGCTTTCTCAGTGAGGGAAATTATTCTTTTATCCTTTTCAGTTTTTCCAACAACAGATGCAGATTGCGATCCACTCATTTTAAGCATTCAACATAAGCAGCATGCCAAAATCCAAAACAAAGGCAACAGCAATTCCTTCAAACTCAGTTGAACGCCTGCAGAGCCACAGCACACACACACATCACATCCAACAGCAAACGTAGCGGTGGGCGTGTCACAAAAACATCTTCGTATGGTCAGAATCCAAACTGCGTTCAAACAAACAATACGCAGCACAAAACACAGTTTACATATCACCGTCGTCTTCTCCTTATCTGTCAGACTAGCTTTTACGGGTGTAGTGGCGGCGGTGTGTGGGCTCGCGTCGGCGTTTATTCAGCGCTGATTGCGGGACGCTCCATTGACGTCGCACTTTTTGCTGACAAATATTGGCGACTGTCAAGCCTTTGAGTCGCCGAGCAGCTGAATAGGGGAATAATGTTGACGCGCCCGCTGTTTAAAACGTTAGTCAAAGTTCCAAGTTAAAACTGCTTTATTTGTTATCAAATCCTTAAAATCCGTAGAAAACAGTGAACAAAAACATTCTAAGCTTGAGCGGTCAGCAAAAGTCGACTTCCCCCATCACCCACTCATTCACAAAAATTCCCTCAGGACGTGAACAGGTGATATAGCAATCACTATTACTAATACCGACACCACGTGACCCAAAGCTACGCCTATCCACAACACTCAGGGTTGAGTAACCCTGAACTGTCCAACTCGGAATATTCGGTTTCAGAAAGGCTGATAACAATTAGTTCAATCAACGCGGAGTTGCTTTAACCCCAAGTTAAGCGTGCGCACGTGGATACATAAACCCCTGATTAGTGGAGCACAGATTAAGCGAGTCACCATGGAGATGGTGGGAAAGAAGGCGTGGTCAATGTATTTTACAGCGCTTGAGGCCGAAATTCTGATGGCAGCATATGCCGATAACATGCAAATTTTGCGGAAAAAAAGTAACACAGCCTCAGCTGCAAAAGAAAGGGAGCATGCATGGCAAAACATAGCCGACAGAGTCAATGCGTGAGTGTTAATTTAAACATTGATCTAGGGATTTCCACCCATTTAGCATGTTATTTTATTATATTTTATTTTATTTTTTATTTTATACATTTTATTTTGTGATGTGATGTGAGCACAGGTGCAACCCAACAGGCCCCAAACATTCCTGGCAGCAAGTAAAAATGAAATATAAAAATATAGTCCAAACAGGTAAGGTGTAATTGTATTATGAGCCATAGTGCTTGGTCTGTTTGTCCTATGTAAATCAATTGCATGTCACGGTCTGGCTAGGGCAGACCGTATGTTGCAGGGAAGGACTCAAGCGCAGACCGAAATGAGGTATGAATAACAAAACAAGCCGTTTATTAAGGCAAGAAACGAGGGTACAAGATAATAAGGAATCGATGAAAACTAAACAATGACCTAAACTGGGTGAACTAAAACGAAACATACAAAACTCTAAACATAACGAACTGACAGGGATACCTGGAGCCGAGACATGGATGAGCAGTACAACAGATGAATACAACGGAGCAGTACAACGGACGACCTGACAAAGAATGACTGAGAACACACAGACTAAATGGACACAGGAAGATAATGAGGGAAGTGGCAACACCTGGGGAAACAGCTGGCACACATGAACATAATGACGTCACAGTGGGAGAGTAAAACTGAACACGATGAACACAGAAACGCCAGACCTCTTCACAATAAAACAGGAAACAGAGTGAGATATAGACATGACAACCTGAACTTGACAACATAAGCCACAGACATGAAATACATGAAAAGCAGGGGAGACTTAACATGGTGGAAACACGAGGGGAAAATAACTAGAAACACCTAGGCATGAAAACGATGAACTTAGGAAACCTGAAGGCTACATAAACTAAACACAAAACGCTGGGTCAGCAGACCCAGGATTATGAGAGAGCCCCCCCTTCAAGGGCGGATTCCAGACGCCCAAAACCCCGAAAAGACAAAACCAAGGCAACCCACCAAGGGCGGGTGGCGGGGGCCCAGGACGGAGGGCCAGAAACAAGGCCACAAAACAAAACGTCCAACAAGAGCACAGGAAACAGTTCGCAACTCCCCAGGGGGCCGACCCGGAGGGTGACGGTCCAGAAGTCCATAGTTGACTCGAGCAGGGGGCCGGCCCGGCGGCAGACGGCACAGGAGAACACAGTCAAATAGTTCCGGGGACCGGCCGTGCGGGCGGCAACGGTGGCGACACAGGTGACAGCGATCCGGGGGCCGACCATGCGGAAGGCAGCGGCGGCGACGAAGGAGACCACAGAGCAGTTCAGGGGGCCGACCCCGACGGCGGTGACGTCCAGCTGGTGGCCTGGAAAATGGCCGGCGATATCGAGGTGCAGAACGAGGCTTGGGCAGCGGCATAACAGCCGCAGGACCGGGCGCAGCAGAGGCAGAGGCCGGACCAGGCGTAGCAGAAGCTGAGACCGGACCAGGCGTAGCAGAAGCAGAGGCCGGACCAGGCGTAGCAGAAGCAGAGGCTGGACCAGACGAGGACGAAGACTCGGATGCAGCTGGACCAGGCGATGACGAAGACTCGGATGCAGCCGGACCAGGCGAAGCACAGGCTGAAGCTGGACCAGGCGAGGATGAAGACTCAGATGAAGCCGGACCAGGCGAAGCACAGGCTGAAGCTGGACCAGGCGAGGATGAAGACTCAGATGAAGCCGGACCAGGCGAAGCACAGGCTGAAGCTGGACCAGGCGAGGATGAAGACTCAGATGAAGCCGGACCAGGTGACGACGAGGCGGCCGCAGGTGGCGGCTGGACAGGCTCCTCGGGCCCTCCAGCTGACGCGGCGTGAGGCTGAACGGGCCCCTCGGACCCTCCAGCGGAGACAGGAGGCTGAACGGGCCCCTCGGACCCTCCAGCGGAGACGGGTGGCTGAACGGGCTCCTCGGACCCTCCAGCGGAGACGGGTGGCTGGACGGGCTCCTCGGGCCCTCCAGCTGACGTGGCATGAGGCTGGACGGGCTCCTCGGGCCCTCCAGCTGACGTGGCATGACCAGTAGGTGCAGAGACCACCGGCTGAACAGAAGGCTGAGCAGGTGATGGAGCAAATGACTGAGCTGCACAGTGGGTTAAGGGCTGGGCTAACGGAAGCACAGGAATGTAAGCTACGGACCGGGCTGCTAACAGAGCTAACGACTGAGCTAATGACTGAAAGGCATGCAGTAGCGATGGCGGTGTGGATTGCAGACCGAATTCTCCTGAGCCCTCAGTAGAGACAGGGACGGGTGTGGGAGCACGCCGGACACTAGCCACTCCCACCCGAGGAGTAGGAACGGGTGCGGAGACGGGCTGTATCCTGGCTGCCCTCACCCTGGGGACCGGAACAGGTACCGGCAACGGCTGGGCAACTGCCCTTCCCACCCGAGGAGCAGGTACGGGTGCAGAAAGGGTCAGAGCCTCAGCCGGCCTGGAAACCAGAGCGGGAGCCAACTGGGCCTCAGTCTCCCCCACCCGAGGAACAGACACGGGTGCAGAGGTACGCCGGGCCCGAGTTGCCCCGGGAGGAGAAACACGAGCAGGAACGGGAGTAGGCTCAGAAAAAAACAGTCGCAGAAATGGCAGGCTCAGGGTCAACATATACGGGGTCGACAAAAACGGATCTATCAAAAATGAACCCGTCGTCCACTTCATGCTTAGCAGTCTTAGCGTTTGCAGTCCTAGGTTTAACAGCTTTCGAAATCCGTGGGTTAGTGGTGGCAAAGCGGGTTGACTCGGGGATAACTGAAACGGACCTGACAGAACCTGAACAGACGGAAGCGGAACCGAGTGTGTTTGTCCTGGTAGCGTGATTAACAGTCTTTCCCTTAACCGTATGTGCAGGCTTAAGCGAGCGGGAATTGTCTTTCAGCCCTCCCTGTGTAGAGGGAGTAAAACAAAACGGATCCTCCCAGTCCACGTCGTCATCCATAAGGGAAATTCCCCATGGATCGGAAGTGAGCCGATTGTTGTTAGCATCAGACGGGACGTGAGGGTAATAGTCATTGTCACTCACCACCGTGAGCTCGGCATTGTCCAGTTTATGGCGACGGGCGCGCCGCTTCCTTCGAGCGGAGGAAGCCGGCGGAGCGAGCGACTGAGCCCCCGGTGCACAACACGGCGACAACGAGGCTGGAGCGTGAGCGCCTGTAGCCACGCAAAAAACTCCCACTTGAAGCGGACGAGGCTTGGAAACAGGCGGGGACTTACGGCAGCTCTTGGGACCTCCGAGAGCCAGCCGAGTCCCGTGGAAAATCCGCTCATAGTCGGGGGCGCGCCACGGCTTCCAGCGGAGCTCCTCCTCCAGCTGGGCGAAGGCTGCCTCCCGACGCTCGTAAAGCTCGCGGTCTGCTGAGTCCATAGTGGTCAGGTCGTACTGTCACGGTCTGGCTAGGGCAGACCGTATGTTGCAGGGAAGGACTCAAGCGCAGACCGAAATGAGGTATGAATAACAAAACAAGCCGTTTATTAAGGCAAGAAACGAGGGTACAAGATAATAAGGAATCGATGAAAACTAAACAATGACCTAAACTGGGTGAACTAAAACGAAACATACAAAACTCTAAACATAACAAACTGACAGGGATACCTGGAGCCGAGACATGGATGAGCAGTACAACAGACGAATACAACGGACCAGTACAACGGACGACCTGACAAAGAATGACTGAGAACACACAGACTAAATGGACACAGGAAGATAATGAGGGAAGTGGCAACACCTGGGGAAACAGCTGGCACACATGAACATAATGACATCACAGTGGGAGAGTAAAACTGAACACGATGAACCGAAACCGCAAG
>NW_024387209.1:1507627-1559613 GCF_900408965.1 Simochromis diagramma | reverse complement strand
CATGGAATTCTTGCAAAACACAGACTCTGTTAGGTCCCATGTATCCGATGGTCCAACAAACCAGACACTGCACATGTGATCCCTTCGATAGCTCAGTTGGTAGAGCGGAGGACTGTAGGTGTATGGGAACAGGAATCCTTAGGTCGCTGGTTCAACTCCGGCTCGGAGGAGATTTTACAATACCTTCTGTCTGTTCTGATTGAACGCAGCTAAAAACGAAAAAACTGATTGCAATGGCGTTTACTACCATTTCACAGTGTAGCTGTACTCCTTTGAGTGATCAGTTGGAAAAGCAAAGACTTCTCTGTGTGTTGGAAGAAGACATGCTTCCTCCCACTTTACTCTAGTTTTCAGTCAGAAAGTAGGGCCAAGTCCTTAGGTCAAAAAAAGACTGATCTACATTAAAGGTCGCTGACATTAAACTCCCACGTCCTACAATCAAGTATACATTTGAGGGACACTGTAGGTGTATGGGAAATATCAAAACAGCTTCCTGTACTCCCTTTGACTTGATAAGGTGAAGGGTTCTAAGTCAGTAGCTATAGGTGCCCATGCAGTGTAACACCCAGCGAACATAAGACATGTTCCAGACAGGTTAGGACAATTTTCAGAGAAAAAGTTGGGTGCAATCCCATGGTCCAACAGCGTGGATCTACCAACAGTAAGGTAAGTGACATTCAAAAAAACACAGTCCTATGCTCTAGTATCAATTTTTCAAAATTGCTCCTTGTACTCCCAGTATTAAGGTAAGTGACATAAAAAAAACAAAACAAAAAACACAGTACTATGCTCTATTATCAATTTCTGTACAATGGAGAAGTCAAAATTGTTAGCTTTACTCCCCTGGGTCTGAATGCAGCCCAAGAGTTGAAAAACAGAAGGATACTCATGTTGATATGGAATATGTTCAGTGCCTTAGGCATGAAGGAACATGGCATAAATTACACCATTTCTTTATGTATAAAGAAAGCAAACTGTTAAAAGTACCACATTTTTCCTCCTCCTGCTCATGCTGAACATTTGAAATTTACCTCTGTACAAGGCCTACGTCCTTCAAGACCGATTAGTATAGACTGGTAAGTAAAACTTAGACACCCATGTCCTAAAATGGGAAGATGGTTATGATGAAAACTTCTTTTTGATCAGCGGTAGTGGACATCAATGATAGTTGTGTCACTGTCATCTGATGGGATCTTCCCTGTTTTCTCTGTATTATTGTAGAGGGTTTACCTTGCAATATAAAGCAGCTTGAGGCAAATGTTGTTAAAAATTAAATCTACTAATCTATCTATGATAAATGACAAGCAAACAAGGACGCTACTTGTTCAAGTCAACTGGCACAGGTCAGTCTTTCCAAAATACCACAAAGACAAATTTCTGATAATTCTACATTTTTATTAAAGTATGTATAAAATTCAAATACCATGGCCCCCTATCCTACCCCAACATGGTTTTGTCACTGTATACACATAAATTAAGCAATCTAGTAGAACTAAAATACTAATTTACATTATTTCACAAAGTAATCTGTATTTTTATGTATACAGAAAATTTGACATAACAGAGAGATAACAAGTCAGTTATATGTCTGGAATTGTCTGGAATTGACATGTAACAAACTGCAATGGTGTTGAGTAACAAACCAAATAAAAAATTTAAATCATAAAAACTGAAACATTTTGACTCTAATGTCAAACTGTCCTCATATTTCATTCCAGGCTGTGCTACTAAACTTTAAAACAACTGTTATTTAAGTTACAGTGTTTAATTCACAGCATTTTCTTCATTTTACGACACTCTCCACGATGTCTAGAGTACTTTGCATTTCGGAGCAGTAGAATATAGAGCATGTAACCTTCTGTTTGTTGTACTGTGGACTGTTTAAACCGATGACCCATCAGGTATGCTTACGGGAGATGCGAGCAGGGGAACCAGCAGTAAGAGTAATAGGATCAGTATATGTGGGGGAAGTGGTGTAGCATGGTGGGTTGTCAAGTTCAGATGGAGATCCAATACTGTTGCTGGAGGAGTCATCTGTGGAAGGATCCTGCAAAACACAGTGACATGAGCCCAACTTCACTCTCCAAAAGTAATATTTTACTTTTATTAAATTTCATTGTGGCTATTTGTGTAGATGGCTCTCAGATTACCTAATAGCAAAGCTCACTGGTTTCGGTTTACTGAGCTTAGCCTGTGAGACTGATAAGGTGCTATTAAATGACCAAAAAGACTTTGATAGCTTGGTTTTGAAGTATATGCAGCTAATGAGACAGTTTATAATGAGCACCTTATAGCTGGTCTGTCTGTCCATGCAGCTATTAAACTGGCTAGCCTTGAGTTTTATAAACATTCCTTAGTACTTTTTTTGCCAGAACATAATGTTGCATGTATTCCTTGTAGTGACTTGTGGGTTTTATGCCTAAAGATTATGCAATAGAAGACAAAATTTGTTAGATGATAGTTTCAGATTGCTTCAGATTTGTTGTGGTGTTATTCACGACTCACAGAATGTAACAAAATAAGACCGTTAATGAAAAGTGTTACCTTTTGCTGGAGGATATAAGTGAAGTTACTGCATTTATCCCATTGTGCTGTGGCATTTTTTGGAAGCACACAATCTGTGATGAAGTAAAAATAAATAAATAAATAATAAATTAGTATTCAAATTTATTATTATTGAATACAAATTCACACTTTCGTTTTCACATTTCATAACTGTCATCACAGCTATACTTTACCTGTGTGATTGATTGGTGTTTGGTGAGAGCGGTTATAAAACCTGGAGAGGTGCTTTCTAGGGGGCTGTCTTGGTCTGTGTAGACAAAATATTTGATCAGTTTTGTGATACTTGGCATTGAATTCAATTATTTAATAGCCAGTCTTACTTTTTAGAAGGTGTCCAGCAGGCACATATAGTCACCAAGGTGATCAAAAGAAAGATGCCTCCAGTAGAAAGGATGATATAAAGGGAACTTCTTTCTGTTTAGAATGTACAAGATTACAATTAATGAACAACACAGGCACTAACAAAACAAAATGTGCAACTAGAGCTAATGGTATAACACACAGTATTCCTTCTCTTTATGCCCATGTGACACACATACCTTCTGGGTCTGCTTTTCACTATTTTTGTACTAGTTTGTACCAGCCTTTCACATCACTATCACATTATCATTGATGAGCAATGTATATGTTGTCAACCCTGCTTAAACTTCATCTTTAACAACAGTCAACTGTGGCAACTGTGGTTCATGTAGTGTTTTTTTTAATATTACTTTCCCGCTCCTCTAGAGATCTGAGTCATGAGATGTTACTTACTTACTGAGCTGTGTCTTTGACGACCTGCTCCATGCCTCATGTGTCTGCTGTGAATGGCAGATACGCAATGCATTATGCAGGTCTTTCAAAGACACCTTTCTTTGGCTTTCAAAAACCTCAGACCTTTTCCTCCATCCCTACCAGAAGGCAGACATTTGTAATTTCTGAGAGAAATCTGTCAAAAGATTTAGGGAAAATTTAGCAATGTAGAAAAGCATCCTCTCTGATCAACTGAAGGAACTATTTTCTTTACTTTATGTAGACCTGCCGTGTTCTTACAGCTGCATAGTTATATAAGTTATGTCACCCTCAGGACAGCCTGAACCAGTCTTTCAAATGAGCTATTAAACTGTTAACGGAACAAAAACTAAACACCTGAAATTATACTACTGAATTTAATATTTAGGCAGTGCACTGCAATACTTAGTAGTCAAAATCACCACCTTTATTAAATTATGCAATTATTTACAGGCCTTGAGATGAAACTTGTTTTGAACTGAGGCTATAAAAATAAAACTGAAGTCAACTGAAATCTGCTGCCCATGTCTCTGTGTCTACCATGATGTTTTTAACCCTGTTGACATTGCAATAACTAACTAAGGCAGTGTTACTTACTGTATACAGTCAGTCTAATTGGCAGACTTGTCATATTTCCCACCGGATTCTCCACTGTGCAGCTGTAGACATCATCATCTGCCATCAACACCCGCTTGATGGTCAAAAGCTTCTGGTCAGGAGAAAAGACGAACCTTGTCTCATTGGTCAGGAGTTTTCCCGCCTTTGAACCACCTGTATGTAGTCCTGGTTCCATTGTCATGAGAGCAGTTGAGGACAACATTTTCGCTACGCTCCAGTAATGATGAAGACTCCATGTTGATATAAGGCCTGGATATAGGTTTCTGGATACAAGAGACAGTAGATACAATAGTTCTGGATATGTTAGCAGATAAAAACAATAAACATGCTTCTGTTCCTTTTTGAAGTCGTGTCTTCTTGTAGTCTTTACACTGCAAGAAACACTGAAGGAACTTTTGAAATAAATTATGCCAAGAATATTAGTTTTTTTTCTACAGGGTGGGCCATTTATATGATACACCGTAATAAAATGGGAATGGTTGGTGAGATTAAAGTCCTGTTTGTGCCATTAGTATATGAGAGGGGGAGAAACTCCTCAAGATGGGTGGGGACCAGGGGGGCCATTTAGAAGTCGGCCATCTTGGATACAACTTTTGTTTTTCAATAGGAAAAGGGCCATGTGACACATCAAACTTATTGGTAATGTCACAAGAAAACAATGGTGTGCTTAGTTTTCAAGAAGTAAGTCTATTACTTATAATTTCTCAGGGAATAACTTCTATCATAACATCAGACAATATATTAATCTTCTCCTTTTCATGGTCCCTTTAGGGGTCGCCACAGCCTCACACTATCCCTTTTCCACTAAAGGCACAAATCTTCTTTGTGGTCTAAAGTTGCCTCCTGCCTGGTACTTTAATATCCTTTGTGTAATATATCCACTATCCCTCATTTTGCACATGTTCAAACCACCTCAGCCTTGCCTCTTCAACTTTGTCTGCAAACTGCTCAACCTGAGCTGATGTGAATGTCTCTGCTGGCCACACCTATACTCACTATTATATATTTGTTTTACATACGCAGATAAAGGTTTGGTGTGCATTCATTTAGTTTGGTTGACCTCTCCAGTCCTGTTATCTTCACCTTTTACTGTGAGATAAATTAAGTCTTTTATCAGTTTATATAAGTGTTTCCAAAACCTGACTAGAACTATCCATCCCATCCATCCATCTTCATGCGCTTTATTCCGAGGCCAGGTCGCGGGGGCAGCAGCCTAAGCAGAGAAGCCCAGACCTCCTCTCCCCAGGCCACCTCCTCCAGCTTATCCGGGGGAACACCAAGGCATTCCCAGGCTGGCCAAGAGATATAATCTCTCCAGCGTGTCCTGGGTCTGCCCCGGGGCCTCCTCCCAGTGGGACATGCCCGGAACACCAACACCAGGAGGCGCCCAGGAGGCATCCTTGTCAGATGCCCGAACCACCTCAGCTGGCTCCTTTCGATGTGGAGGAGCAGCGGCTCTACTCTGAGCCCCTCCCGGATGGCCAAACTTCTCACCTTATCTCTAAGGGAGAGGCCAGCCACCGTTTGGAGGAAGCTCATTTCCGCCGCTTGTATTCGCGACCTCGTTCTTTCGGTCACTACCCACAGCTCGTGGCCATAGGTGAGGGTAGGGACGTAGATCGACCGGTAAATTGAGAGCTTCGCTTTTACACTCAGCTCCCTCTTCACCACGACGGACCGGTGCGGCATCCGCATCACTGCAGCCGCCGCACCAATCCGTCTGTCGATCTCCGGCTCCCTTCTCCCATCACTCGCAAACAAAACCCCGAGATACTTGAACTCCTCCACTTGGGGCAGGAACTCATCCCCGAAAAGGGTGGGCACTCCACCCTTTTCCGGCTGAGAACCATGGCCTCAGATTTGGAGGTGCTAATCCTCATTTCCCGCTGCTTCACACTCGGCTGCAACCATTCCAGTGTAGCTGGTGGCCTTCACCCGATGAAGCCAACGGAACCACATCATCTGCGAAAAGCAGAGATGAGATTCTGAGGCCACCAAAGTGAAAGCCCTCCGCCACTTGGCTGCGCCTAGAAATCCTGTCCATAGAAATTATGAACAGAATCTGTGACAAAGGGCAGCCCTGGCGGAGCCCATCACCCACCGGGAACGAGTCCGACTTATTGCCGGCAATGCGAACCTAGCTCTTGCAACAGTTGTATAGGGATCGAATGGCCCATAGCAATGGGCCAGACACCCCATACTCCCGCAGCACCTCCCACAGGACACCCCGAGGGATACGGTCGAATGCCTTCTCCAAGTCCACAAAACACATGTAGACTGGCTGGGCAAACTCCCATGCACCCTCAAGTATCCTTGAGAGGATAAAGCGCTGGTCCAGTGTTCCGCGACCAGGACGAAAACCACATTGTTCCTCCTGTATCCGAGGTTCGACTAGCGGACGAACTCTCCTTCCAGCACCCTGGCATAGACTTTCCCAGGGAGGCTGAGGAGCGTGATCCCCCTGTAGTTGAACACACCCTCCGGTCCCCCTTCTTAAAGATGGGGACCACCACCCCGGTCTGCCAGTCCAGGGGTACTGCCCCTGATCTCCACGCAACATTGTAGAGGCGTGTCAACCAGGACAGCCCTACAACGTCCAGAGCCTTCAGTAACTCGGGGCGGACCTCATCAACACCAGGGGCTCTGCCACCAAGAAGTTGTTTAACTGCCTCAGTGACCTCGCCTCTGGAACTATTTATTTATTTTGTTTATGCCAGTGGTTTGCACTCCATTTAAATTCAACAAGCAAAACAGCACTTGCTGCTCATGCCAGCTCAAACTATTGTGGAAAAAGTTTGAGCTGGCATGAGCATTTGCATGCTCATCTCAAATAATATCGATGAAAAAGTCTCAACAAAATGTCTCAACAGAGCCTAAAAAGTAAAGGAAAAATAAAGTTAAAGTTAATTATTGTTCCATAAAATTATGCTAATAAAAATTAGATGATTTACATCTGTGTGCCTGTCTGCTAACAGCCGACATATCAGTACAGCCAAATAATTCATGGAGTGACTTCATGAGATTCCCGGCATTCTTTCAGCCACCTACAACTTGAACAGTAGCCCAATCAGGGCAAAGAGAAAAACATGTGAATGTGTAAGGACTTTAAAACTGTCCGGAAAGAAGCTGATTACAAAGCGTGAACAGTGCAGTACAGTTTAATAAAATCTTTTGCATTGTGGGATAAAATGTTTGCAGAAGCGCCTGAGTGTTTGAGTATGTCTGAAACACACAATGATTCAGAAACCTGAACTCAGAGCAAGACTAATGGTGTGCAATATGAACAAAGAGCCACAAAGACTCATAGGCAGCATAGCAGGAGGAAAGAAAGATAAATATGAGTGTTAAATTATAGTTCAGCAGGTTTAGCTCCAAATTTTCATGCTGAACAGTTCACTAATGGCTTTTTTTTACAGTCTAGGTAAGTGTTTTGAATCATCATGGTTTAAACTTATAGTTCAGACAATAAACACATCTCTCTCTATATATTAAAACTGATAGTGTTGCATTCTGCAACAGCAGACAAGGGTTAATAAAATGTGCTTTTACACCTGAAAACATTACAGAATTGTACAAATGGACATGTCCTCCTACCATCCACAGTGAGTGTGATGCTGCCCTCTCCTGGAAAGGTATCATCTGTGATGGAGATCTCTACGTCATATGTTCCATCATCAGCAAATCTGAGGTTGTGGAGAAGCAGAGTCCCATTCCCAAATACCAGGATACGATCCCGGTACTCGGGCCTCAGCGTCCCAATGATGTCCGTTCCAATCGACTGGACAACCGTGACAGATTTTTCCCTTTAAGTAGCCACTTGATAACTGGCAGGTCTAAGCTGAAACTATCATAGCGGACTGACAGAAGGGCCTCCCCTCCTAATTTACCTCTAATGAGAGTATTTGGGATAGTCATATTCACTGCCAACACTCCACCTGCACAGAAACAAAGAAGAAAGGTCCCTGAGAAGTTTCTTTTCCATTTTAAACAAATTCTAGTATCAGTTAACTTTTACAGAGTTTTAAGATGACTGGCTTTTTGGGGCGCCAGATTTTGGGGAACAATGTTTTTCCATCAAATATTTCTAATGCACTTTACAACAACTACACTGGCATGAAAAATAGCATCATGCAGCTCTACACCAATAACTGTAGAAAACAGTCATTGCTCTACACCAACACTCTCCACCATTAATTACAGGCGCCTACACCCAGATGATCAGAACTCAATCAGCAACTCTGAAAAAAGGTAAAACTTTTTCATCTTGAAAAATCTTTTTTAATAATAATATTTTTTTTCTACTAAGTATACTTAATAAACTGGTAACTGAATACAGAAATGTTGTGTAGGCTACTTTAAAATCATCCCACTCCACTATTTCATAGCCAATCTCAACAGTGAATACTTTAAATTCTCTAAACACTTCAAAGACTGCAAGAGTTTCTTGTTAGTTTTAGGTCATCTTCTTAAGAGAACAATTTCGAATGATTAGGTTTATTCTTGGGGCAGCATTATCAGCAGTTTAAGGTTAGTTGAACAACAACTAATCATGTAAAACATCACAAAACAGATTATGTGACTGCGCTGTTGCCACACCTCTGTAACTGGTCCTGTAGTTTCCTCTGTTGCAACTGCAAGCAGCGCAACCTGTAAATGGGCTCCCCCCAAATAAAGACTGGAGGTGCATAACTGGTAGATATTCCAGTCAAAACTAGATGTGGAGAATTCTTCTAATGTTTGATGCTTTTCAAATATTTTCAGTGAAGGTTTTTGCTTCAACATGTAATTTTTAGACTTTCTTTTCTTTTGCGATTCTTTTGTCTGCTTACTTCCCTTGGCTGCCCTTCTTTTAGCTTGGTGGTTGAGGATACTGTTGCCTCCTAACTTTTCCCAGTGAGTTATTTATATGACCCTGAATTCATATCTACAGCAATGTAAGGTTGACTTTACAACAGAAAATACACAAGACTGTTTTGTGATTTGGTTGTATAAGATTAAAATTCTATTTAAAGTTTAAGATTTTTTTGTGGCTACTTTACATTTTGTACCATAAAAAAGAAAAATTTTGTTTTAGTGTTTTTTGTACTTAAAATGTCTTTTTAAAATAGTTGAAGTTATTTTTCTGCTGCCGTGAGTTTTCCTGAATTTTACTGATTAAAATAAAGATAATGAAGCTTTAAGTTGAAAATCTTAGAAATATGGTACCAGATTCTTGCTCTGGATGGCATATACCTTGTCCCCCAGTAACACTGTGAGGAACCTTCATAATTCATTTGACATAATATGTCCTTCAATGCACAGATTAAACAAATATGTAGGACTGCTTTCTTCCATTTGAGCAACATCTCTAAATTAGAAACATCCTGTCTCAGAGTGACGCTGAAAAAACTAGTTCATGCATTACTTCTAGGCTGGACTGTTGCAATTCTTTAGATCAGGATTTCCTAAAAACTCCCTGAAAAGCCTTCAGTTAATCTAAAATGCTGCAGCAAGAGCACTGACAGGGACTGGAAAGAGAGAGCAATTTCTCCTGTATTGGCTTCCTTTCAATGGCTTCCTGTTAAATCCAGAATTGAATTCAGAATCCTGCTCCTCACATACAAGGTCTTAAATAATCAGGCCCCATCTTATCTTAATGACCTTGTAGTACCATATCACCCCATTAGAGCACTTCGCTCTCGCTCTGCAGGCTTACTTGTTGTTCCTAGAGTATTTAAAAGTAGAATGTGAGGCAGAGCCTTCAGTTTCAGGCCCCTCTTCTATGGAAGTAGCTTCCAGTTTGGATTCGGAGACAGACAGTATCTCTACTTCAAGATTAGGCTTAAAACTTTCCTTTTTGGTAAAGCATATAGTTAGGGCTGGATCAAGTGACCCTGAATCCTCCCTTAGTTATGCTGCAGGTGTAGGCTGCTGGGGGATTCCCATGATGCATTGAGTTTTTCCTTTTCAGTCACCTTTTTCACTCACTATGTGTTACAGTTTTTCTCGATTGGTTTGGCTCATTTCTTGAAACCGAGATGACATTCTCAAAATAACATGGACAAATCTCCAAACCACCTTGCAATTGTTCACAACAGAATGTCATTTCTCATTGGTTTTATCAAATTGCAAATGCTTTAGTACATGTCTCAAGTGACTCTGTGCTTCTTTTCAAATGATTATGTACAAGTAGCTACAGTTAGCACAATGAGCCCACATTTAGCACATTTTCCAAATAAATAGAGCTTGGCGATCTAAACTGATTAGTTGATTTTTCAGTGAAATGGTCACTCACTCCAAAACATATCAGCATGGTTTCAGTGTGTAAGTCATCATATGCACAATTATCTGTTCAACTGTCAAAATTAGTCAAAGATATAATACCATGAAAGTATGTCTTGGAACATTTGATAAAGTTATGACAGTACTTGACAATCAATCAGGTGAAAGTAGAACTAACGAAGGAGCAGTTTCCCACATCTCAGATGACCATGAAACAGATTTACAGGGTACCATTTGAGAGAAACTCTGACAGAGTGAAAGGGCTACGGTACCAGTATGTGCATGTAAGTCAACTACTGGTTGTCTATCATTGTAACACTATTACAGTAAGACATGGTTACCACTGTTTATTTGTTTTGCGTTATCCTTTTTACCTTCAGAATCCAGCTTTGTGTGACTAGAGCATTTTGCCTAGAAATTGTCTTCAGTTTTCCACTTCCTGTTTTTACAGTACTTTAGATCCTCCCTGCAGTATCTGTCTCTACTTGACTGATTAGATTTATTTCTATTCTATTGTAGAGAATAATGGCATTAGAAGGCAACGAAACCCCTCACATCCTAGTGTTCGTTGATGAAGCTGGCTTCAACCTGGCCAAAGGTCGAAGGCGTGGCCGTAACATCATTGGCCACCGAGCCACTGTGGATGTCCCAGGCCAGCGAGGAGCAAATATAACAATGTGTGCCGCTATATCAGAAAAAGGTGTGGCCACACACATTCCCAGTTTAGGGCCCTACAATACGCAAAAGCTCCTCAATTTTTTGGACCACCTTTATACTGATCTGATCCCAGAAAATGAGAGAGGTGAAGAAGGACCTCAGCTACCACATTATGTCATTGTGTGGGATAATGTGAACTTCCACCGCGGCCCACGCATCAGAACCTGGTTCACCACCCATCCCCGGATGCTATGGAGTTTCTTCCACCTTACTCTCCTTTCCTAAATCCAATTGAGGGGTTTTTTTCAGCTTGGAGGTGGAGGGTGTATGAGCATCAGGCTCAAGACCAGAGGGCCCTGCTGCATGCAATGGATGCTGCATGTGAGGACATCACAGGGGATCAATGTAGGGGATGGTTGAGACATTCACGCCGTTTCTTCCCTCGCTGCATCGCAAGGGAAAATATCCGTTGCGATGTGGATGAGAATTTATGGCCTGACAGCGAGCAGCGCGTCGATGGCCAGGGGGATGAGGATGGTGGCCAGGAAGGAGAGGGTGACAATGGCGACCACTGAAAATATTACTGTACTATAGTTCTGAAACCTTATTTACAGTATGGTAGGCTAGAGTTCTTTTTGTTTTTTTTTTTTTTTGTTTGTTTATAACTGTTCACATTTACAGAATCCTGTATGTTTTCTTTTCACAGTATGTTCTCTAATGTTAACATTTCTTTGTACGGATAAATGTTTACAGTTTCCTTGAGTATGAGTGGTTTATTGGAGGCTGATTTTACTGTAACATCTTTTAGTTTTATTCATAGTGGTATTCTGTTGCTAGACCTGTGCCTCAGTGACAGAACGTCTAAGCATTTTGACTTGCAGTGCTTAAACAATGCCAAAGGTATAATGCATTTTGGGGGCATTGACTATTTATATGAGAAGGATATTTAGTTTTGACACATGGATAAACTCTTTTGGGAGAGGTGTGAGCTTTTGCAGGGGATCCACGGTGTTGTGCTAAACCATCCAGGTTATTTTGACAAACGCACTAAATGAATGCACATGTGCCAAGGCAATTGAGAAGGATCTGTGCTATTTTGACTGTACTGACCTTTTATATGGGAAAGGAATCTGCTTTTGAAGCATGGACGAAGAGTTTGGGGAAGGATATTTGATTTTGCTAGTGAGCTATACTGTTGGGCAGAACTGTAAGACTGTTTGGCCAAATGACCTTATGGTTTCAAGAATGTCATCTCGGTTTCAAGAAATGAGCCAAACCAATCGAGAAAAACTGTAATAGACCTCTCTGCTGATATTAATCTCTGGCTCTGTCTTCCACAGCATGTCTTTTATCCTGTCTTCCTTCTCTCACCCCAACCGGTCGTAGCAGATGGCCTCCCCTCCCTGAGCCTGGTTCTGCCGGAGGTTTCTTCCTGTTAAAAGGGAGTTTTTCCTTCCCACTGTCGTCAAAGTGCTTGCTAATAGGGGTCATATGATTGTTGGGTTTTTCTCTGTATATATTATTGTAGGGTCTACCTCACAATATAAAGCGCCTTGAGGCGACTGTTGTTGTGATTTGGCGCTATATAAATAACATTGAATTGACCCCAATTTAACTAAAAAAAAAATGATACTCTTGAGATAAGAAATCTTCTGAAGCAAATGCACGAACCTAGAAAAAGTAAGTAGAAAATTAACACACAAGAATAGCGAGGCTATGCATAATCTTAAAATATAAGTTTATATTATATCTATGAATCAGACTGAGTTATCTTTACATTTTTCAGCATAGAGTGTAAAAAGTTAATTCTGCAAACTATAAATATGTAATATTCATATAACCAGCAGTATTTAAAGAGGAAGTGCTGCAACTGGACAGTCCTGAAAGCCTAGTGACTTTTTTTTAAGACATAAAAACCCTTAATACACCTTCCAGCTTGACAAAGTTGATAATGAATGTATTGTTTACAGTTGGAAAGCTTCAATGATTTAAAAGTAACTACACACCCATCCGTTTTTGAATATTATACCTATCTGAATAGAATAAGGGCCCAACTAATCTACTGCCAATGAAGAATTTGTGCACAATTAAATAATTTATATAAATATATTATAATTTATCAGTATTTTAACTTTGGGAAGTGATACAGTGGTTAGATGAAGACCAAATACTTTATCATTGTGGGAAAGCGGGCACTGCACCCCGTCACTGTTGTATACTGGAAGCCTTTGCATGACAGATCTATATTACCATGGTGATGGCTTTTAGACTTTGGGATGGGCCAGCATGAACCAACAAAAGTGAGGATTGTTTGTTGAAATTTCCTTCTTGGCAGTTCATGAAAAGAGCAATGGGAGCAATCCAGACACCACGCTAGCTCTGCAGAAACAGAGCAGCTCAGTAACTCTGTTGCTAACCACAACAATGGCAGGACAGTGATGACACCCAGCCACAGCTGACAACAGCTGAAAACACTGGCTCTAGTCTGTGAGCCCTTATTACTTAGAAGAATGGGCACAAAACACCCCCAGAACCTCATGTAATTAAATTTAAATATATATTCTCTGAAGCCGTACTTTTTGTAATACCATTGAAATGTTAAAATAGGCAAAATGTTGCAAAAATGATCAGAAACTAGTGATCATACCGTATTTCTCAATACTATATCTAATTAGATCAAAGTACGCAACCGTATCTGGAGCTGTTGTTGCCATTTCCATCCACGTCACAGCTGGCAATTATAAAAACTCCACCTGCCCCTATAATTCAGTTATTCTGAAAATGTTTCTGTTAATTTGCAAAATCTACTAGAAGCATCTGTTCATTTAATGACTTGGTGATGCAATAACATGAAAAATGACATTTAAAAAGAAGCAAATTTCAGTTTTCTAAAGATTTGCAAATTTCAGCAGTACATGTAGACAAATGTATCTGCTACACACCGTTTTATGCACAAATCCTAATAATCCAGTACATTAAGAATATATAGACTTGTACTAGGCAAGTATTTGCTCATCTGGAGAATAAGTTTGAAGCACCCATATAAAAGAAGGTAACATACCTGAATTGCAGAAACCAAAACACACAAGCAAAAAAATCTGGTAAATTATTTTGTTTTTCAATGGAGCACCCTTCTCTTCCTTCATCTTGGGTCTCAAGCTTTGTTTTCCTCCCAGACGAGCAGCATGATTTGTGCTTCTGGGTTGGACGGAGGACACAGTCATTCATTCAGGCTCTGCTGGAACTGAGTGCATGTTGTTCACAAAAGCCACTGTAGAAAGAGGACAAAAGCGTGTGTGTGTGACTAGATGGGGTCTACATTTTTATTGGGAAAAACTAAATTTCATATCAACAATGCTTCACTGTGGTGAGATTTCAGTGTTCATAAATTAACAAAATACAAACATTGAGATTAGGCATCCTGGACCAAACATTTATCATTGACAAAGCACCCAATGTGTAGCCTAGACAATTTTATCCATTGTAATCTGCTTCCATCTAAACTTTTAAAGACAATGCACATATAATCTACAATCATACTAACATACACTATTTTTAGACAGAAAGATACCAGTGGTTTAAAAGAGAAGTAAATAAATAAACAGAGGTGCTTTCTATTTTATGAGAAAATGCTGCATTGTGTAAAACCCTGAAACTCCTTTTCCAGTCATAGTCACATTAGTCATGTGTTACAACCTGCGTGGGGGCCAGGACATGGCCACAAGAAGGCAACCACTTCTTGACCATGTCAACCACTGAGAAAACCCATAGTTGCGTTTATTACTCAAAAATAAATAAATAAAAATTAAAAATCCTGAACAAATAAACTGGTTTTTCGGTTCAGTTCGGTGCAGCACCATCTGCTGGCTTGAGTGTTTAAGTTTTAGATAAAGGGTGACCCAGTGTCCATGTGTTTGTGTATGATTGATATTCCTTGGTTTTGTATCAGTTGGTTGTGTTTATGTTACTGTTCAGTCCCTATTGGACTGTGTTTTGGGGTTAAAAGAATATTTAGTTTAGGTTCTGAGTGGTTTATGTTAGGTTGTTTAGTTCCTTGCTGTTAGTGATCTTTTTTTTTTTTTTTTTTTTTTTAAACCTCCCTAAGTGTCTACTCAGGTGTTGTGTTTTGTGAGTCTTGTCTCTGTTTCATTCCTCCAGTCCCAAGTGTTAAGCTTACATGTCTTGAGTTCAGCCTGTGTGTTTCCTGTCTTACTTTGATAATCCCTGTCCTTTGTCAGCATGTTCTGCTTTGCTTCCTTGATCTCGTTATGTGTAATTAGTTGTTTCTGTTTCTCACTCCCTCGTTACCACACAGTAAAAAAAAAAAAAAAAAAAAAAAAGTGTCAATTTTACACTTAGAGAGTTGATTTTAACTCTGTTTCAGATAACATTTGGTCCCACTCAAAATTAGAGTAAAATTTACTCTATGGCCAGTGTTAACTTTTTAGTGTTAATTCTACTCAGTTTAGTGTCAAAATTAACAACAAAATGTGTAAAAATATTTAACACTGAGGGTTATTCACACTGTTTAGAGTAATATGATTTCACTTTATAGAGTTATTTTTAGTCCAAGTTCACTCTGTGTAATAATATTTCATTTTCATTATTTTTTCATATTTATCATATGATGCTATATTTCTAAATGGCTGTGATCTATCCTATATTATGAAAATAACTACAAACATACAGGTTACAGTAACAGCATTTATTAGCATAACAAACTCTTACAAATGACAGTAGCTATGATGCTCACCAGAGAAAGCAATATGGGACCACAAAGAGAGCGTTGTCATTCACTCCATACGACAATTGTATGTCAAAAGGCCTGGGATAATGCAGGCTGTCAACATGAAAGACAACTAAATCTTGCTTTGTCCTGGTCAACTCATAAGCATGGAAATGTTCTTGAAAGGCTACTGTACATAATGGCAAAGTGAGAAGTACCAGTTTCTCATGTATTATCAGAACTGACTCAATCTGGTAAAACACAGGCATTTCAGACACTGCCACAAATAACCAAATGCGGGCGGTAAACAATACCATTCTGTTTAGCCCAGTTCACTTTCATAACTTGAACTCTATTGGGCAGTTGCATTGCTATTGCAATTCCAGAACCTCCTTTTACCATATCTAAAGACACCATTTTTCCTGGACCAATGTCTAACCGACTAAAGGTTGTTGAAGATTGCCAAATGTATGCCATATAATTCTGGTGTTTTTTGGCCAGCGTTTTGGTGATATTTTTGAATGATTTGAGCTGTTTCTTGAAAAAATTGTGCTTACCTTCATAGCGCATGCACCAACTGTGAAGTACAGGCCCTATTTTTTGGATGCAGCGAGGATAATGGATAAGAAAATGGTGCTTTGGTAAAAGTTTTTTCTGGGGATACAACATCTTGAACAGTTTGTGGTGTTCCACAATCAAATGTTTTAAATATACACACATACCTTGAGATAACATAGGAGAAAATACAATGTTAACTATCTGTAGTAATAAAAGTAGTAGGTCCCAATGTTGGTCAGTAGAGGTTACCAAATCTCCAAACATGAGGGGAACATTCCTCAGTAAGCACCATGTCTGAATAGCATTCAGTCCCAGATCATTAGACTCTCCACCTAAATTCACAGCTACTGGCCTATTGTTTTTCTCCATGAATCCATAATCAAAACTTTGTATTCTCAAATTCAGTTCTCCCAATGTAAGATGTTGTTCTTTTAAATACAAAAACAATAACTTCAGTTCGTACTGGGCCACTCCTTCCAAAACATCATGCATCACATCAACTGAGAAGTTCTCAGTTGTGTGAAAATATGTCAGTGAATTCAATAAGCATGAACTCTTTACACCAAAAACATAAGGAAGCAATGGATTATTAGACATTTCCTGACAGTGAGCAGTGTGGTTGTCTTTGGTGCGCAACACTATTTTGGGGGAATCTTCAGAGAATTCTGTCTGAAAGTCATCTTTTTCAGCTAAACAAAACCTGCAACAGTACCTTGCACTGAAAGACTCCACCAGACCAAACAAGCTATGTAAGCCTAAATTATCACCAGTGACCTGTACCACACTACCACGAACATAACCACCGAATAGTGGAATCTCAATACCATCGCTCTCTAACACTTTAATGTCTCGAACAATAGGAGCAAGAATTTCACTAAAACCATAACGTTTCAGATCTTGTGCATGAAATAAGGCACAAAGGTGTATGTTGGCCAAAAAAGAATTCCATTTGGGAGAGAAGTTTCTTAAGGTAAAATATACTGCACCCAACTTGTGAATACCTCGCTTGGAACCAAGAGGATTTGCAACCTCAAAGTCATCAGAGAACATTTGGATCTGAACTGTGTGCTTTTCTGTTGAAAAAAGAGGGTGAGTCTTCAATAGAGATCCATCACAAATATCTCTGAGCCTTGAATCACAAGTGTCTGATTTTTTCAACATTTCTCCAACATGCTGACTCTTAAATATTGATTCCAATGTTGATAAAATTGGAACATACATGAATTTATCTTGAACAACTGCCTGATCATATGTTCCAGTCTTTTTATTTTGCCTTGTGTCAAATCTTGAGCCAATTACACATTCAACTGGTTCTACAGTTTCCCACTTGTCTGATAAATATTTTGACCTCTTGTACTCAGAATTAAGAACTGAGAAAGGATTCTCTAACTCATCAAAACATGCTTCAACTTTCTTGCACATTTCTGTTTCTCTTTCATTACTAAATACATGCTTAATGACTGTTTCTTTAGCATGTTGTTGGATATCTTGAACAATATCTTCCATGGAATTCACTACAGAATTCACTACACTTTGGCCTACACCTGCTGCCTTTAGATCAGAAATAACAGCTGCACAACTATTTACAAGGTCTGCTGAAGATAATTCCGACTCAGCCTCTAAATGTTCAGGCACCACATCAACATTAGCAGTAGTACTTGTGTCCGTAACACTTTGAACTGGTGAAAAATCTAGTTCTGCAGAATCAAATGAACTGCTTACGTGGCATTTGTTCAGGTGCTTTCTAAAGCCAGAAAAACTACTAAAAGAACGTGAGCATCCCACTTGGCCACATTTGAGATATAGTGTCCTCCCAGTACAGAGACCATGAATTACCTTCAGGTGTTTTACAAGGCTGTTTGGTCTACCATGATCACTTTTGCAAAGAAAGCACTTCATTATTTTGATCTCAATGGATACTAACGCACCATTCTTGCTCGCAACTCTGCAACTCTGGGAGTTTCCTTTGTTTCCCCAACATCAATGTTGTAAATGGTTGTTTGCAGAAAAGTGAAAAAGTTGGTCAGGGATGAACTGTATGACGTATCAAAGACATAATGGGCCTTAAAGAGTTCATCAAGGGCTCCTACTGAACCTGTCGCTTTGCATGGAAGTGCATGCTTGTCAATCACAATGAAGAAGGTGTGAATGCTGCTTCTTGTGGGTCCCTGAGCAAGAAGGTAGGGCTGACTGCTTCGGGTGATGTTGTCTAGATGCTGCTGTACACTGGTTCCAGCCTACAACAACACATTAAACAGCGGTATTTAGTGACTATCCCATTAGATTAGATCACCTTACTGTACATTACAATGGCGGTGATGGAATATATATTTTAAATAACATACCTTTAGGAATTTGATGAGGTTATCGACAGTTTGAGATGCAGACATCTTTCCTGGTCTCTTTCGCCCTTATGCAGATGGTGGTAGCAGATGTAGCAGCAGCAAGATAGCAGACATATCACTGTCCCAGCCTACAGACGAATAAACAAAGAATTTCTCCAAAAATACATTCAATAGACAGAATTGCCTATGTAACCAACAATGGCAAATAAAAACAGTCAGTCATACCATTCTCAACTTCAGTAGCTGACTCAGCATTGCACATCAACTCCAAGAGCTCCGAGGTTGGTACAAGTCCATGACTTTCCTTTACAATCTTTGATTTGAGATCGATGGGCCACCTCTCCAAGAATTTGTTGGCAGTGATCTCATCAAACAGGAGTCTGAAATCTTGTTCTATCTATAATGCAAAAATAGAAGATAAGAGAGGTGTAATGAGTGAAATTGCAAGCTGCATGGAATATTTCAATGATTCAACAAATGAAGATGTCTTACCAGTCCTGGTGTGTCCAGAAACCGCGGGAAGACTATGAAGACATCTGCTGCATTCTTATCATCGCTGACCATTGAATGCCGATAAATGAAGGTAGCTTTCATCTTTTCACGGATAGTGTCTTCATCAGCAGAGTGTCTCAAAAGAGCAATAGCTGCTTTTACATCCTCATCTGATAACACTGTCTCAGTGGTGAGTGGTCTGGATCGACCACGGCCTGGCCCGCCAACTTAAGAAAAAACAATTTGATTGACTCCTGCCTACAAATTAGATCAGAATCATTTAAATCACAAAAATGAACTTACTTTTAGGAGATTTGGAAAGTGAGACACTTCTTTCCTCTGCAGCTTTTCTTTGAATTGTCTTCAACCGCCACGCAAGGTATCCTGAACCGCTCTCTGGATCATAGTAATGTTCCTATGTAATTAAATACAAGCAGAATGTTATCAACATTTCTGAGGGCAACTATGTGTTTAATGTTGCAAAGCCCCCTTACTTACATATCCATGTTGTGAATATAGGTCTTCCAGATATGGAAACAGAGCAACAATCCCCTGCGCATACATCACTCTTACACTTTTAGGGGGAGATGTCCTAATGTATAAATTCAGTGATGACCGTCACTCAATTGGCATTGAACATCACAATTAAAAATAATACAATACTAAAAATGTTTCTTTATAGACTACATTTATGATTCTTACCCATGTGCTTCTGTCATCTCAGCAGCAAGTATGTTTATCATCTGTCTTCTAGTTGCATCTGTCAGAGATTTGGTTTTTGCATACTCTTGTATGATGTGTTCACCACCAGGCTTTGTTGTTAGGATTTTTTCAATCAACTTAAATAGACATAAAATATGAAGTCAGAATTTTTTTAAACCTTGAGAAAAACTGGAAAACGATTACATAAAAACACTTCACATCAAACATGCAAATTAGACTAACAATGTTCACTACCCACAGCTTTTGCCTCATAGTTTATAAATCAAATCACTTTTATTGTCACATCACATGTGCAGGCACACTGGCACAGCACATGCGAGTGAAATTCTTGTGTGCGAGCCCCACAAGCAACAGAGATGTGCAAACACAACAACACAAATGAGCAAAATACAAGAATGGCCGACCTGAAACTAATAAATATATGTACAATATATAATAGTGTATGCATTTCTGGATGTGTATACTAAATATTTTCGTGTGTGTGTGTGTGTGTGTGTGTGTGTATACACATTTTTACAAATTAAATAGTAAAAAAAAAACAATAATAATAATAATAATAATAATAATAATAATAATAAAATATATAAAATATACAGAGTTGAATATGTGCAAAACAAGTGGCATTTATATACAGTGTGGAGTGCATAATGTTGAAGTTCCAGTAGTGAAGCTGAGGTGTCTATGACATGTTCAGCAGTCTGATGGCCTGGTGGAAGAAGCTGTCTCTCAGTCTGCTGGTACGGGACCGGATGCTGCAGAACCTCCTTCCTGATGGAAGCAGTCTGAACAGTTTATGGCTGGGGTGACTGGAGTCCTTGATGATCCTCCCCGCTTTCCTCAGGCACCGCTTCCTGTAGATGTCTTGGAGGGAGGGAAGCTCACCTCCAATTATCCGTTCAGAGCACCGCACTACTTGCTGGAGAGCTTTGCAGTTGTAGGCGGTGCTGTTGCCATACCAGGTGGTGATGCATCCAGTGAGGATGCTCTCAATGGCACAGTGATAGAAGGTCCTGAGGATGCGGGGGCTCATGCCGAATCTTTTCAGTCTCCTGAGAAAGAAGAGGCGCTGCTGCGCCTTCTTCACTGTTTTGTTTGTGTGTACTGACCACGTAAGATCCTCAGCCAGATGTACTCCAAGGAACCGGAAGCTGCTCACTCTCTCCACAGCAGCGCCGTTGATGGTGATGGGGGTGTGTACTTCTCTGCACCTCCGGAAGTCCACTATCAACTCCTTTGTCTTTGCGACGTTGAGGATGAGATGGTTGTCTTGACACCAGTGGGTCAGGGCACTGACCTCCTCCCTGTAAGCCGTCTCATCACCGTTGGTGATAAGACCCACCACTGTAGTGTCGTCCGCAAACTTCACGATGATGTTGGAGTTGTTAGTGGCTGTGCAGTCGTAGGTGTAGAGTGAGTACAGGAGAAGGCTCAGTACACACCCCTGTGGAGCACCAGTGTTCAGTGTGATGGGGGATGAGGTGATGCTGCCCAGTCTGACCACCTGGCGTCTGTCAGACAGGAAGCTAAGGATCCAGCTGCAGAGGGAGCTGCTCAGTCCTAGATCCTGCAGTTTCCTGTCCAGCTTCGAGGGAACGATGGTATTGAATGCTGAGCTGTAATCTACAAACAGCATCCTCACATACGTGTCTCTCTTCTCCAGGTGTGACAGGGCAGTGTGTAGTGTCAGGGCTATGGCATCATCAGTGGACCTGTTGTGGCGGTATGCAAACTGTAGAGGATCCAGTGAGTCGGGTAGTGCAGAGCAGATGAAGTCCCTGACCAGCTTCTCGAAGCATTTGCTTACGATGGGGGTCAGGGCTACAGGTCGCCAGTCGTTCAATGAGGAGATGGTGGAGGATTTGGGTACAGGGACAATGGTGGCCATTTTGAAGCAGGCTGGGACTACAGACAGAGAGAGAGAAAGGTTGAAGATGTGCGTGAACACTCCAGCCAGCTGAGCCGCGCATGACCTGAGGACGCGGCCGGGAATCCCGTCCGGACCAGTAGCTTTGCGTGCGTTCACCTTCCTGAAGCACTTCCGCACATCCTCCTCAGACACAGTGTACGCACTGACGTCATCCGCGGTGCGCACACTGTCCGGTCTCATGGTGTTTGCTGCGTCGAATCTAGCGTAGAATACGTTTAGATCCTCACACAGAGAGGCCGTGGTCTGCGGTGTTCTGGTTTTCCCTCTAAAGTCTGTGATCGTGTTTAGTCCCTGCCACATACTCCGAGGGTTGTCAAACTGTTGCTCCACCCTGTCCCTGTACTCACGTTTGGCTGCTTTGATCGTCTTCCGGAGTTGGTAATGTGCGTGTTTGTAGTCCGATGTGTTCGCGGAGGCAAAGGCGGTGTTCCGTGCCGCCAGTGCCGCGCGAACATCTCCGTTAATCCAGGGTTTTTGATTTGGGAAGGATTTGACTGTTCTGGATGGGACGACATCTTCCACGCATTTCCTGATAAATCCACAGACTGAGTCTGTGTATTCATCAATGTCTCTGGCGGCCACGTGAAACATTTCCCAGTCCGCGTGATCAAAACAGTCCCGCAGCGCAGACTCCGATTGGTCCGTCCAACAGTGCACCGCCCTCCGGGTTGGAGCTTCCTGTTTCAGCTTCTGCCTGTAGGCGGGCAGGAGCAGGATGGAGCAGTGATCTGATTGGCCGAATGGGGCGCGGGGGAGGGCTTTGTACGCATCCCGGAAAGAGGTGTAACAGTGGTCGAGTAGCCGATCTCCACGTGTGTTAAAAAGGATATGTTGATGGAGTTTTGGTGAGACTTTCTTCAGGTTTCCCTTATTAAAGTCCCCGGCTGTGATAAACGCTGCCTCTGGGTGTGCGGTTTCCTCGCTGCTGATCGCGCTGTACAGATCCCTGAGTGCACGGTCAGTGTCGGCTTGTGGGGGAATGTAAACAGCCGTAATAATCACTGCTGTAAATTCCCTCGGTAGCCAGAATGGCCGGCACTTAATCATCAGGTACTCCAGGTCCGGTGAGCAGAAGGATTTGACCGGGTGCACGTTCGCATAATCACACCAGCTGTTGTTGATCATGAAACACACACCACCGCCTCTGCTTTTCCCAGTAAGATCCTGTGACCTGTCCGCGCGGTGCACAGAGAACCCCGGCAGTTGTATTGCGGAGTCCGGTACTTTGTCCGATAGCCAGGTTTCTGTGAGGCAGATCACGCAGCAGTCCTGCATCTCTCGCTGGAATGAGATCCGTGCCCGAAGCTCGCACAGCTTGTTCTCCAGAGACTGCATATTAGCCAGTAATAAACTGGGTAACGGTGGTCTGTAAGTGCGCCGTCTCAGTCGAACCAGAACGCCAGATCTTCTCCCTCTGCGTCGGCGTTTGCGGCCTCCAGGGCCAGAGAACAAAGGCGTCTCAGGTGAGATGAATGGGGGGTCTGCAAACGGAGCGTCCGTGTTGCAAAACTTGAACTCCGGAAAGTTATAAGAAAGACCGTCTTTTATGTCCAGTAAGGTTTGTCGGTCGTACACAAGGAGACAAGTGCTGCTCGTGAAAAAATAAAGGAAAAGTAAAATTAAACACAGAAGAAAGCCGTTGCTTGGGGGAGCTCGCGACGAGGCTGCCATACTCGGCGCCATCTTGGCCTTTTAGGTTGTCTTCCTTCAGTGGTTGCTGCTTCTTCAGGAGGTTCACACATTGTGAAGTTTAGAATGATTGTATCATCCGATGGAGAAGATGATGATGACAGAGATACACCTGTGCATTAAGGAACATGACCAAAGCAGAAGCATTAAATTTAACTGTTAATGCTTCAATCTCAACCTTTAAATTTCATATAAACATATACGTATGTGAGTGATTACCAAGTTCTTCATTGCTCAGCATGACTCGGAAGGTTACAGGTGACCCCTTCACTATTTCTTCAAACACCTCTGCGTCTACTTCTGTGTCAGACTGGTCAAACACCTTCATATCTAGCTGTCTGCCTTCTGGTATGTTAAATTTTAGGCACACTGAAGTAAGGTAAGGGAAAAGAAATGTTACAGAAATTGTTAAAAAAAAAAAAAAAGGCCATGCATTTTCTTATCAAATGGTAGAGTAAGGCTATGTCTTCACAAAATATTGATGAGATGAAGCTTAAGAATATAGGTAATTCTCATTCATTGTTGAAGCAGAAACAATTACCAACTTAGGTAGTTGAGTAAGAATATAATTAAGCTTATAATTAAGCTTGTATATTGACCAGGTAAACATTGTTATCTTGTTTTAACCTGATATTCTAACCTTCTTTCATGAAAGCATCAAATGTCAGGTCAGACAGCCTAACATACTTCTGCTCCCCACCAAACAAAACACGCAGCAACATATTCTGTTCACAAAACAAAAGAGAAAAAAATAATACAGGAAAGAGTTTAAGACTGTGGATGTACTTTAGAGCTTTAGTTTTTATACAAAATAGAAGCAGTTAAAAGTTAATATTACTTAGCAGCTACAGCATGAAGAAATAAGTAACAGATTAACTGCTAATAAAGATCCTTTATCAACCAGTGTTACTGCAAATGGACCAAGTGTGACTAACATCTAATATTGTTTAATAACTTTAGTCTACTTATCAAGTATTGGTCGCTCTTACTGCAATTCGCTTTATTTCTGTGAACAATTAATGTGTATTAACATATCATTAACATTGCTGTAAATTAATTTATACAAAATATTCTGAATTAATTCTAAATTAGTGTATGCCTTTGGCATTTGCTTAAAATAATATAAATCAGTAGAGTAAACTTTATTGTAATGCTACCCATTTTTTCTGATAGTTCCTTCGAAGCCAATTAGCGATTATTAGCTTACTAATAAACGGTAATTTAGTTGCTAAAACTATCCCATTAGACATGTGACAATAATATTATCTAAGCTGCACTTAGAAGAAATACATAGTTAACATGTTTTAGGTTAATCTTAACTCAGTGAGAAGATAACGAACATTTGAACTTTTAGCAACGGTTAGCATGTAGCTACTCGACAATATCATTAAACCTATGGGTAAATGCGGCTAACATTTCCTCATTCGACATCAGTGTAACTATAAAGAGCTATTCAGTTTAAAAATACTTACTAAACAATGTTACCAGTATGGGAATGTTACTTTAACTTACCTGACTGTGGCAGCTCTTCGGAGAAAATTCCGCGTGCGTCACAGCTCTCAGACCGCACACGCCCGCGGACTGGTACTAATCAACACTGTGTGGAGTTAAGTCTTCACTCCGTGTCCACAGAACTTTACACTGACTTTTAACTCTGACGTTAGAGCTGGTTTACTCCTCACAGAGTTGTAAATACTCTCTCTAGGTTAAAATAGGTTTACACTGAAATATTGACACTCCATTTTTTACTGTGTAGGCTCAAGAGAATGAAACCTCAGATACACAGGCCTAGAGACTAGTCTGCAACTATCTTACAACCAGTTGTCACGAGGAAAGAGGTGTAGAAGGTTTGCCTTCAAAGTAAGAGCATCACACTTTAGGGCTGTGCGATATGACCAAAATCTCATATCCCGATATTAAGACATCTATCGTCCGATAACGATATAAATCACAAAAATGTAACCTTTTTGTGTAAATTCTGTGAATCTCGGGCAGCTCGACTTGCGGGAAGTGTTTCCAGCTGGGCGTCGCGTACCTGGAGTCGAGTGTTTTAACTGATGCATGAAACTATACATTCTTAGACGTAAGTTGTAACGGCTGCCGTTTTCTTTGTATTTATTACACGGCGTGCTGCGGGGAAAAGCCTGTTCTAACGTTTGAGTCTAAGGTTTAGTTTTTAGCACCTGACGGCTCTTTTTTGCTTCTCATCCGTAAACACTCTGCATCTTTCATGTGATTCAGTTTATTTTGAAAAGTCTCAACAGGATCTTGAGCTTTATTGTGAAAGGTTTATGTGGAACAAGCGGAAACGCGGTGGTTTTACCGTTGTTGTTGCTAACGACAACGCATAAAAACAAACGCTTGTCCGTCTGTAGTGTGGTTATATTAAATGTAAGAGAAAGAGAGAACTTTAAGAAATTAATATAGCCACTACAGTGACCATCAAAATAATGAAAAAATATTGCCATAGTTTATTTTGCGACACCACGAAACAAACGATAGCGTAAAAGGAAACGCTAGACATTTTTATATCATCATCCGATATATATCGTTATATTGAACAGCCCTATCATACTTTTTCACTAGTGTTTCACTACAGCTCAGAGAGTAAATGGTGACTGTTTACAGACAAGTTAATGTCTTCGATACAAACTTCTCCTATCTGCTAGCAACAAAAAAAAAATCACAAGGTGGTTTTTGATTGCAACACACTCTTTGTGATTGATTTGGGTCAAATTTATACATTTTGGTCACACTCTTTTTGAAAAAGGTAGAGCAAGCTGTCAAGCAGTAGCACATCCTAGATTGTATTAGAGAATGTGAAAGGTCCCGATATGCTGATTCTGAAGTAAATTACAAGTACTTTAAAACTACACTGAAGCACAGAATTGAAGTCAATGTGATCAGTTTTAGCATCATTCAGAGAGGTTTTTGGGAGTCACCCGAGGTCGACAAAAACTTGAAAAGATAAGCTTGGACAGGTCCAACTTTTTTCAATAATCCTAAATAACACTGTATAATTGAACTCTCCACCAGCTATGTACTTACAATAGATGCAACAAATCCAGCAGCTCTGCATATTGGACAGTTTAATGTAATTCAGCACTTTGTGAGTCATATTTCAGCTCAGGTCGATGGATTTGGTGGACACTGTAGATCATTTTACAGTCTTGTAGGGGTGGAGCAAAACCCGAAGGACAAGCGTTTTAGGAAGAAGTGAAACCTAAAGTGAGAACTATAAAATATTTCTCTCTCTTTCAAAGATACTTGAACTGGATTATCCAGCCTTCTTCAACAACAGAGTAGAGCTTCTGTCCAACACTGGTGAGTAGAGATGATCATTTAAAAAATAGTCCTCTCATTTTAAATAAGAGTAACTCTCAATCTTGAGCTGTGAAAAGTGACAAACATTTTTTGTTCTTTGCTCACTGAAGCATTCAACAACCAAAAGAGGAAAGGGTAAAAATGGGTTGAGGTTCAGATTTTCTTTTTGCTAATTTTTAACATTAAGTCCATAAAGTCCAGTCCTCCTGTGTAGGGATGGGTATCGTTTAGGTTTTATCCGATACCAGTACCAAACCGGTACTTTTGAAACGGTGCCAGTGCCTAAACGGTGCTCGAACCGGTGCTTAAAGAATGGAGAACACACACATGTTCCAAAAACCTCTTATGTTTAGCTGTTTTTTTGTAAAAAGATAACAATGTTAGCCTTTTTTGCAGCTATAGGGGATTTATGGTATCACTCTAGGCTGGAAGCAGTGCTTAAACAATGGAAAAAACAAACTTTGTCCAAAAACCTCTCATGTTTAGCTGTTTTCCACTTTTTCTTTGGCCATTTTAGCCTTTTTGGCCAGGGTGAAGGGAGTATCTGCCATCAAACAAGAAGTCAGCCACATGTAACTACGACAGTGTTTGCTAGGTCACCTTACATGCATTAATTTAATAACGTGGTTAGCGTAAGTAAATTACACACGAACAACATTAAGCTACTCACGCAGAGAAGAACGGCTGCTGCTGCCATCATCGGCCGTCATCATTTCTGCTACACTGGCAGGGCTAGGGGCCAGGACTCTACTCTTCGGGTTTTTGGGGGATGTTGCTAACTCCGGGTCAGATAACTGGCAACCCACCCGCAGTAGATGTGCACGGTGTGAGCTCTTGCAGCAAGCTATCAAATACGGCGCATTTCTCGGCTTTTAACAAAATGCTATACGTCGCCAGGTGTTTCATCAGATTCGAGGAGTTACCTCCTTTGCACAGTATCACCTTAAAGCACTTGTTGCAGGCTGCTGAGTTTGCATCTTTTGCTCTGAAGTACAGCCAGACTTTGACCGCTTCGCTTTGGGCATTTATAATTTGTAGCTCTGCTCTAAAAGAACGTACGTACCTGGGCCCGCCTACTACACTTGCAAAGGTAAAATGATTGGCTAGAATCCAAATTGTATGACATTTCAAGGGAAAAAAGCACCGAAATAAAGCACCAAAATGTGCGCTGCTTTTCGGTCTGGTTACTACCGTTTATGACAGAGCCATAATGGCACCGGATACCGGTACCCATCCCTACTCCTGTGTCTGAGGAATCCTGGAATCCAGTCTGACGAGAATGAGATGTGACAAAAATCTGAATAGGTGACATTCCAACATTTACTAGATGAAAGTAAATGTTTGTGTCACAGCAGACTTTCAGTTAAATACTGATACAATCTGTTATACTATCTGTTTCCCTTTAAAGGAACATGAAACTGAGCTCATACAGCCATTCTCAACAGCACAGCAGAGGTTTTGTCCAATACTGGTGAGTACAGATAATCGTGATCACACAATTTAAAAGTCCAAGCCAAATGTGGATCTTTCTTTCTTTGTCAGTATATGTAAATTTTATGCTGCTGAAGCTGGTGTGTTTGTTTGGTTTTACAAAAGGATGAAATAAGAGTTTATTTAACAGCAGGACTGATCAGACTACATTTGTTGGACAGAGAAAAAAAGTTTAGAGTTAAAACCTTTCATCCCTAACTCCCAAAAGGTGGATTCTGTTCATCTGGACGTAGGGTTTTCAGTGGGAGAAACGTTTCATGACTTGGATGAGTCATGAAACGTTTCTCCCACTGAAAACCCTACGTCCAGATGAACAGAATCCACCTTTTGGGATTTACTTACCTGGATGACTGAGCATGCATCAAGACTTTCATCCCTAATCTCAAGGTCTGAAAAGCTTACTACAAGGGTGCCTGACACACCTGCAGAGAGAGGTGGGGATTTAACGGAGTCCATCAGGTTGTCTTCAACAACACAGCAGAGTCTCTACAAGCAGTGGTGAGTCTAGTTGATCACATTCATGTTTCAGTGCAAATCTTTGATTCACTTTATTCATTTCATGCTGACTTTCTTTGTCTCCAATCCTCTACCTTAAGTATGTTTTCACTACAGCCATTTCCATCCTCTTTACGATATCCTCAACTGTTATTCTGCATTTCTCTCCCTATATCCAACACAGAGGGAACAGAGGTAATTCTCATCACCTCTGTTCCCTGTTCCCTATATTCATGATCCAGCCTGACACGCATGGCTGGGATTGTCATCAAACAGAACTAAGAGAACAGAAAAAAAAATCTTGAAACTGATTCTCCACAGGCAGCCTGGAACAGGACATATGTGGCAGGAAAGAAGGAAAAGCAGAATGGATCCACATTAAATAGAATGAAAACTGAATTTTAAATAAAATCAGTTTCTTTTCTCTTTCAGAGTGCAGACATGTCTGCTGCCAGCTGTCTTCTATCTCATGATCAGTTTCAGTGCTCCATCTGTCTGGATATCTTAACTGATCCAGTCTCCACACCATGTGGACACAACTTCTGCAAAAACTGCATCAGTCAACACTGGGATATTAGTGAAACCTGTCAGTGCCCCACATGTAAAAAGGTGTTTGAGACCAGACCCGAGCTGTACATCAACACTTTCATCTCTGAGATGGTTTCTCAATTCAGACGTGAAGCTCAGCAGAAAGTCAGCAGCAGCAGCTCAGAGCAACAAGCTGCCAAACCAGGAGAAGTTCCCTGTGACATCTGCACTGAAACCAAACTGAAGGCCCTGAAGTCCTGCCTGGTGTGTCTGGCCTCCTACTGTCAGACTCACCTGGAGCCTCATCTGACAGCTTCACGTCTGAAAAGACATCAGCTGATCGATCCTGAGGAGAACCTGGAAGGCTGGATGTGTATGAAGCATGATAAACCTCTGGAGCTGTTCTGTAAGACTGATCAGACATGTATCTGCATGCTCTGCTCTGTTATAGACCACAGGACTCATGAGTTTGTTCCTTTGAGAGAAGAATATGAAGGAAAGAAGGCAAAACTGGGGAAGACTGAGACTGAAATTCAACAGATGATCACGAAGAGACAACTAAAGATTCAGGAGATCAAAGAGTCAGTGAAGATGAGTAAAGATGCTGCAGACAGAGAGAAAGCAGAAGGTGTTCAGGTCTTCACTGCTCTAACGAAGTCTCTCAGGAAAAGCCTCAACGAGCTCATAAAGGAGATTGAAGATAAACAGGAAACAACAGAGAAACAGGCTGAAGGTTTCATCAAAGATCTGGAACAGGAAATCTCTGAGCTGATGAAGAGAAGCTCTGAGGTGGAGCAGCTCTCACGCTCTAAAGACCACCTCCGCCTTCTCCAAAGATTCTCATCCCTGAAAGCTGCTCCAGCCACCAAGGACTGGACAGAGGTCATTATCCATCCACCATCATATGAGGGCACTGTGGTGAGAGCTGTGGATCAGCTGAAGGAGACTCTCAGTAAAGAAATGAAGAAGCTGTTTGAGGCTGAGCTGAAGAGGGTCCAGCAGTATGCAGTGGATGTGACTCTTGATCCTGATACAGCACATCGGAAACTCATCCTGTCTGATGATGAAAGACAAGTACACCATGATGATGAGAAGAAGAATCTTCCAGACAACCCAGAGAGATTTTCTAAAGGTGTTTGTGTTTTAGGAAAGCAGAGTCTCTCTTCAGGCAGATTTTACTTTGAGGTTTGGGTTAAAGAAAAGAGAGACTGGATTTTAGGAATGGTCAGAGAGTCAGTCAACAGAAAGGAAGAAATCACACTCAGTCCTGAGGATGGTTACTGGACTGTAGCAGTAGTAAATGGAAATGTATGTGTAGCTTTTGAGGACTCCCAGGTCCGTCTCTCTCCTCAGTTTTGTCCTGAGAAGGTGGGAGTGTTTGTGGATTATGAAGAGGGTCTGGTCTCCTTTCATGATGTAGATGATGCAGCTCTTATCTACTCCTTTACTGGCTGCTCCTTCACTGAGAAACTCTACCCATTCTTCTGTCCTGGTGTCAATGATAATGGTAAAAACTCTGCACCTCTGATCATCTGTCCTGTCAATCAGTCAGTCTGAACTTTTTCGATCCAGAAACTATATTAATTACATTATTCTCAACATTTTAACAACACAGAGAAGAAATCCTAAAAACAGAACTGAACAAACTGCACCTGTTGATAAAAAACCATGAGATATGGTCAGAAGCTTCAAAACAAACTAGTGAGCTCACCTTTCAGTTGATTTTTATTGAACTGTTTTCAAGTTGAAGAAAAAGATTTCTTTGAGGAAGTAAGAAGAGTCTGAGAAAATACAAACTCTCCTTTACTTTTATCAGTTTTTAAAGGCACAGACATTAAAGCATAAACTGTATAAATGTTAATATTTCATTATTTTTATTCACCTGGGGTTAAATATCAAAAACTAGGATTGATAAACTGTTCTGTTGTTTTAACATGAAATGATTAAAAATATGAACTTTTATCATCTCCTGTGATGGTTTCATTGAACAAAGCTGTTCAATTTTTTAACCTTGAACAAAGCTGTTCAATTTTTTAACCTTGCCAGTTAAGTTATAAGAGAGAACGTAACAGACTGGCGGCGAGGTTAAAACGGATCCCGGATGTGCAGTGGGCGACAGAGAGGGGGAAATCCTTGTGAAAGTGGCCAAAAGATGCGAAAAAAGATACGAAAAAAACAACTAACCCTCCATGTGGATGCTAACTCTCCTGCCTAGCTAGTGAGCTGCAGAGAGGACGTGAGTAACATCAATTCTTCTTCTTCTTCGTGAGGGACGCTTAAAGGCACTGAGAAAATGTCAGGTGTTGTTGGACAAATGTACATTTTATGGATCTGCTAAATGGATCATTTAAGTTCAGCTTTTAAATTCATTTAACCCTCTACTGCATAGCGTTGCCCTGAGGCAACAAACCCCATTTTCATGTCTCACACTGGCCCTTCAAAAAAAAAAAATAAAAAAATTTCCTTCAAATAATGCTACCAGGCACATCTCTGTCCAATGAAATGATGAGTTGAAGGTGGGGGGGGGGGGGGGGGGGAGAGTGGATCCCTGAATCAGGTAAAGTAATTGTGTGTGTGTGTGTGTGTGTGTGTGTGTGTGTGTGTGTGTGTGTGTGTGTGTGTGTGTGTGTATGCATGGGGTTAGGGTCAAATGTTGGATGTATTTTGGTGTTTTATCGTTCTGTGAAATGTTTAGATTGTTTATTTGTTGCTTGTTTATTTGTTCATTCTTGTTGTAATAATAAAACTTATTATAGAATAACTTGGTGTTTGATTACCCTTATCGCACAATGTTGCCTTGAAGCTACAAACCAATATCATTTTGGGGAGGTGCCATATTTTATGATTGATATATTATTACGGACCCTAAATCTCCCCCAAAATAGGGTGAAATATTAATATTTCCCCAAAAATTAAAAAGTCATGCAGTACAGGGTTAAGAGACCTTCAACTGGGTGTCTTTCCTTTTTTTTATATTTCTTTAAGAGTTGAGAATGTGTTAATTACATAAATAAAATGTAATTTTCTCTGTAGCACTTCATGGATTTCATAAGCAACACACTTTAGTTGTTTACACAAATCATAAAGGTAAAAAAATAGTATCTACAGTGTTATCTTCATTTTAAATGTCAAAAAGTATTTGTGGCCCCACTTTTTCTTTTGTGTGGAAACCGGGTCCAAATGGCTCTTTGGGTGTTAAAGGTTGCTGACCCCTGATATAGAATATGCTGGCCCATTTATGGACCGAATGTTTCTGGTTGTGGTTGATGCTCACTCATAGTGGCCAGAAATCATCCCCGTAAAGCAAGCAACAGCTGCCAGCACAATCAATAGACTTCGGTCAGTGTTTGCACGCAGAGGTCTGCCACAACAGCTCGTAAGTGAAAATGGTTGTCAGTTTACTGGAGAGGAGTTCCAGTGTTTCCTTAGGAGTAACGGAGTACGATATATCTGTTCTGATATCAAAAGTTTTTAAGGTAGACTGTTTTCTTGGATTTGGTAAATGTTTAAATATGCAATTGTAACTCTCTGGTGCCACCTTAAAACCTGTAGTCTGTAATAGGACATGATGTCGTCGGTAAACAGGAAGTAAGTCTGTGAATTAAGGAGAAGGCATGTGCAGCATGGTGGCCTTAGCCAGATAAATCCAGTGGCATCCATATACATCCTATGCCTTTGGTAGCATTGTGGGTATGTATAGACTTGTTTTATATTTTATGTGCATGTATAGACCACTTTCTTTCAAGTAAGTTCATTTTTCTGTAAGTTTAATGATAAAACCTATCTTGTGCAGTTTAAGCTAGCAATCGCTTATGGAGCTAGTTAAAGGGGAATGACAAACGTATTGGAGGCATTCATTATAGCAAGACTTGTTAAAATCATAATTTGATGTTTGTATTTGACTTAAAAAGGGAAGTAATTCATATGAACATTGCATGTTGACATATTAAAAAACTGGGTTAATATATTTTCATCGTTATATATGTACATGGTGAATAAGTACAGTGATTATGCCTTGTACTGTTTGTTACAGTTTCACCTTTCCCTGTGTCAATAAACCTGTGACATCAGAGTCTTGATGTGGGGAAGGAGTTTAGCTGACTGCCCAACCATAGCAGAGGCAGTACAGTGAAACCACACTTCCTAGCGGGCAAGATAACGTGGAAACGCCGACAGATGGTAGGGAGACCATCATCACAATCAACTAATGGACAATTAGCACATCTAAGCAGAGATTCGCTGAGAAATTGTTCAGTCCAAGTCAGAAGAAACAACCATGTCAAAAACGCATTCGCACGCTCCTTCTGTGCACTCCTATGCATCATCAACTGGGTCTGCTGCAGCCAAGGCACGAGCACGTGCAGAAGCAGCAAAGGCTCGTCTTTCTTATGCTGAGGAGGAAATAAACCTAAAACTAGAAAAGGCTAAATTGGAAGCCTCAATGCAAATGCTAGAATACAAGAAAGAAACTGCTGCAGCCATTGTGGAGGCAGAAGTGCTAGAAGCTGCAGCTGATATCAATAGTGAAAGACGTAGTTGTGACCTTGTACTAGATTCTGACCCTCTAGAAACTATTCAACGAACACAACAGTATGTTGCGGACCAAGGCAAAGTATCAGAGACAGAGCATCAGCGGCATGAAAGTGTTACGCCAACAAAATCACAGCCGTTCCCCAGCTCACATGGAGTTCAGATCTGTAAGGAAGAAGATGTTCATGAGCCATGACAAGTAAGATTTGAACACAGTTCTGCTACTCCAACCCAGAATCTCAGATCTCAAAATGACTATAGTGGTGCATTTCCCTCAGCCTATCCCATATCTCCTAACGCCAACTATGGCAGCCCCAACCCAAATGATTTTGTGAGATATCTTGCACGCCGTGAACTTGTGTCTACAGGCTTACTTCAATTTAATGACAAGCCACAGAACTACAGAGCCTGGAAACGCTCATTTCTATCTGCAACCAGTGGCTTAGATTTGACTGCGAGTGAAGAGATGGATCTTCTTTTAAAGTGGCTTGGCAAGGAGTCAAAAGAACACGCAGAGCAGATCAGAGCAATTCATGTTAATCATCCAGGAGCTGGGCTGGATATGATATGGGAAAGACTTGATAGAACCTACGGCTCAACAGAGGCAATAGAGGATTCTCTCTTCAAGCGCATTGACACATTTCCAAAGGTAGGAAATCGAGACTATGCTAAGTTAACAAAGTTGAGTGATCTTCTGATGGAACTTCTTTTGGCTAAGGATGAAGGAGACCTACCTGGACTTTCATTCCTCGACACAGCAAGAGGTGTCAACCCAATCGTGCAGAAGCTCCCCTTTCGTCTGCAAGAAAAGTGGGCTTCAGCTGGCGCATCGTACAAGCGGCGAGAGCATGTGCCGTATCCGCCCTTTACCTTTTTTGTAGAGTTTGTTAGCCAGGAGGCTAGCATTGCCAACGATCCAAGCTTCAACTTCATCACTCAGACAGACATCAGCCCCAGGACTGAAAAGTTAGCGTGGCAGCCAAACAAGCATAGAGGAATCTCAGTCTGTAAAACGGACGTATCCTCCAGAGCTAGTTCTGATTCTAGTAAGTTCTCATCAAAGCTTGATGATTGTGATAAAGTATGCCCCATTCATGGGAAACCACACCCATTACGCAAATGTCGTGCATTCAGAGAAAAACCGATTGATGAGCGCAAGATGTTCTTGAAGGAGCACAATTTGTGTTTCAAATGCTGTTCAGCATCATCGCACCTTGCTAGGGATTGCAAGGTCAAAGTGCAGTGTTCTGAGTGCAAAAGTGAAAGGCACAACACAGCTCTACATCCAGGGCCTGCACCTTGGATAGAAGTGAAGGACCCTGCTCCAGACCATGGCGGGGAGGAAGTTGAAACTTTGCCCCAATCGGACATCACAGCCAAATGCACAAAGGTTTGCGGGGGAGATCTGATGGACCGATCCTGTTCCAAAATATGCCTCGTGAAGGTATATCCAGCTGGGAACAGAGAAAAAGCAGTGAAGCTGTATGCAATTTTGGATGAGCAAAGCAACAGGTCGTTAGTTCGCTCACAGTTTTTTGAAGTGTTTGGTGACAAAAGCCCATGTGCGCCATACATACTGAGAACATGTGCAGGAGTAAAAGAATCATCAGGTAGGAGGGCAAGTGGCTATGAGGTGGAATCTCTTGATGGGACTGTCCGCATTCCATTACCCAGTCTCACAGAATGCAATGAAATTCCCAACAACAGGGATGAGATTCCAACCCCTGATGTCGCTATTCATCATGCACATTTAAAGTCACTGGCACACCTCATCCCAGATCTGGACCCAAATGCCCAGATCATGCTTCTTCTAGGGCGGGACGTTATCAGAGTACATAAAGTCCACAAACAGGTGAATGGTTCACACAACCAGCCCTATGCTCAGAAGTTAGATCTGGGGTGGGTTGTTGTGGGCAACGTGTGTCTTGGCAGTGTCCATAGGCCATCAGCAATCAGCTCCTTCTATACAAATACCACAGAGCTGCGAAGGCCATCTATCTTTAACCCATGCCCTAATGTGTTTTGTGTTAAAGAAAGGTACAGCGCCATCCAGGTTGCAGACCATCTTCCAACATGTCCTGAGCAAGAGTCCATCTGCGATGTTGACCATCTTGGATGCAATGTGTTCAAGAGGACCAAAGAGGATAACCAAGTTGCTCCTTCAATTCAGGACGCTTCATTCATGAAAATAATGAAGGCTGGACTACAGAAAGACACAAATAACAGCTGGGTAGCCCCTTTACCCTTCAAGAGTCCACGTCAGCAGCTTCCTAACAACAGGCCTCAGGCACTGAAGCGTCTCAAGTCTCTCATTCACAACTTTGAGAGGAAGCCTGAAATGAGGGAACACTTCCTTAGCTTCATGGAACAGATGTTCAAAAATGGTCATGCAGAGTTGGCTCCTCCGTTGGGTGAGGAGGAAGAGCGATGGTATTTACCAACATTCGGTGTGTACCATCCCAAGAAACCAAAGAAGATCAGAATAGTTTTTGACTCCAGTGCTCGATTCAATGGTGTGTCACTCATCGATGTGCTGTTGACGGGGCCTGATCTGAACAACACACTGCTGGGTGTATTGATTCGCTTTAGAAAGGAAGCTGTTGCATTCTCAGCAGACATAGAACAAATGTTCTACTCTTTCTTGGTTAGAGAAGAGGACAGAAACTTCTTGAGGTTTCTATGGTTCCGTGATAATGACCTCTCCAAAGATATCGTGGACTACCGCATGACAGTCCACGTGTTCGGGAATAGCCCCTCGCCTGCAGTGGCTATTTACGGCTTGCATCAATCCGTTCAGGTCAGTGAGTTCCATGCTGACCCTGATGTAAAGCATTTTGTGATGCGAGACTTTTATGTAGATGATGGACTGAAGTCTCTGCCTACAGTCGAAGCAGCTATCAACTTGTTAAAGAAGACACAGGATGTCCTCTCCAGGTCTAACCTGAGGCTGCATAAGATCGCAGCAAACAAGAAGGAGGTCATGAGAGCCTTTCCTTCAAGAGACTATGCAAGTGACCTTAAAGATCTTGACTTTGATGCAGACACAGTACCGATGCAGCGCAGTCTCGGGCTCAACTGGAACCTTCAAACAGATTGCTTTGTCTTCAGTGTCTCCCAGGAGACAAAACCTTATACTCGCCGGGGAGTCTTATCTATCATTAACAGTCTCTACGACCCTCTTGGGTTTGTAGCACCAGTTGTCATACAAGGCAAGGCCATTCTGCGAGAGCTCACTGCTGAGAATGGTGACTGGGATGCGCCATTACCTCGAGACAAGGAGGAAGCTTGGGCCTCGTGGAGAGCTTCACTGACAGAGTTGTCAAGTCTGACGATACCCAGACCCTACACTGAAACTTCACCATCGACAGCTGTCAACAGAGAATTGTGTGTTTTCTCTGACGCTTCAACAAAAGCTATTGCTGCAGTAGCATATCTTAGAGTCACAGACACTGCTGGAAACCAGCATGTGGGGTTTGTCATGGGAAAGGCCAAGCTGGCTCCTCGTCCAGAGCACACAATCCCGAGATTAGAGCTCTGTGCAGCAGTACTGGCTGTTGAGTTGTCAGACCTGATCTCAGCAGAACTTGATCTTCAGCTTAATGCTGTGACTTATTACACAGATAGTAAGGTGGTTCTGGGCTACATTTGTAACGAGACCAGGCGTTTTTATGTGTACGTAAGTAATCGGGTCCTGCGCATTCGAAGATCCTCCAGTCCACGCCAGTGGCGCTACGTGGCCACAAACCAGAACCCTGCAGACCATGCAACACGTTCGGTTGCTGCAGGCACTTTAAAAGACATCAACTGGCTTAGTGGACCCAAGTTTCTGTCCAAACCAGAGCAAGACATCCCTGACATCACCTTTGATCTTGTGGACCCAGGTTCAGATCCAGACATGCGACCGCTTGTGTCCACATTAAGTACTGCCACAGCATCCAGGCAACTTGGGTCCCAACGATTCACCAAGTTTTCTTCGTGGAGGTCACTGACTCGTGCCATCGCCCATATGAAACATATTGTCAGTTGTTACAACACGATCACAACGAACAAACCTTGTAAGGGCTGGCATCTTTGCAAGACAGGATTTAGTGTTGTGGAATCCAACCAAGCTTCAGACATCATCATTCGAACAGTCAAAGAAGAGGTTTATGGCGAGGAGATCAAATGTATCATAATACACAAAGAGGTTCCCAGAAGTAGTCCTCTGAAAAGTCTCGATCCCTTTATTGATGCACATGGCCTACTAAGAGTCGGAGGTCGTCTTCACTATTCGAGTCTTGCTCAGAGTGAGAAGACTCCTGTGATTATTCCAGGGAATCATCATATTGCAACCCTGCTCATTAGACAGTACCACGAACAAGTTCACCATCAAGGGCGTCTCTTTACGGAAGGGGCCGTCCGTGCAGCTGGATTTTGGATAGTTGGTGGAAAGAGAAAAGTGAGCAGCATCATCTACCGATGTGTGACATGCAGAAGACTTAGAGCTCCAGTAAGCTGCCAAAAAATGGCCAGCCTTCCGGCAGATCGTCTCTCAACAGACCCTCCCTTCACAAATGTTGGCCTTGATGTGTTTGGTCCTTGGAGTGTTTCTGCACGCCGGACTAGAGGAGGCCTCTCACACAGCAAAAGGTGGGCCGTGATTTTTACATGTATGAGCGTAAGAGCCGTACATATTGAAGTCATAGAATCCCTCGACACATCCAGCTTTATCAACGCATTAAGGCGGTTTCTAGCAGTTAGAGGGCCGGTCAAAAGTATTCGATCAGACAGAGGCACTAACTTTGTGGGTGCTTGTCAGTCCTTGAAGATACCTTCTAACATCGACCACAATGGCGTCAAGTCTTATCTGTCAGCCCAAGGATGCTCTTGGACATTCAACCCTCCACATGCCTCCCACTTTGGTGGAACGTGGGAAAGGATGATTGGTCTGGCTAGAAGGATTTTTGACTCCATGTTCCTCCAGCTCAAGGGGAAGCTTACCCATGAAGTGTTGGTAACTTTCATGGCAGAAGTAGCAGGCATCATTAATGCCCGGCCTCTTGTTCCTGTAACAACTGACCCCGACAACTCATTCATTCTTACGCCAGCTGCTCTTCTAACACAGAAGGTAAACTGTGTTCCTTCTCCTCCAGGAGAGTTTGGAGCCGCTGACCTCTACAAGCATCAGTGGAGACAAGTCCAGCACCTGTCCAACACCTTCTGGGACAGGTGGCGCAAGCAGTTCCTTCCAACATTGCAATCACGTAGGAAGTGGCAGTCATCTAACCCAAACATTAAGCCAGGGGATGTTGTTCTCCTCAAGGACAGTCAAGTACAAAGAAATAAGTGGCCACTTGGTCTGGTAACACAGACCTTCCAAAGCAAAGATGGTAAAGTTCGCCAGGTCGAGGTCAAGGTCATCAAGCCAGGAGGACAAACATTGTTTGTGAGACCCATTACAGAAATAGTACTTCTTCTGGCTTCAGATGTCTAGGTGTTGAACTGTCATTGACAAAGTGTGGTGGCGTTAATCACGCCAGGCGGGGAGTGTTCTGATATCAAAAGTTTTTAAGGTAGACTGTTTTCTTGGATTTGGTAAATGTTTAAATATGCAATTGTAACTCTCTGGTGCCACCTTAAAACCTGTAGTCTGTAATAGGACATGATGTCGTCAGTAAACAGGAAGTAAGTCTGTGAATTAAGGAGAAGGCATGTGCAGCATGGTGGCCTTAGCCAGATAAATCCAGTGGCATCCATATACATCCTATGCCTTTGGTAGCATTGTGGGTATGTATAGACTTGTTTTATATTTTATGTGCATGTATAGACCACTTTCTTTCAAGTAAGTTCATTTTTCTGTAAGTTTAATGATAAAACCTATCTTGTGCAGTTTAAGCTAGCAATCGCTTATGGAGCTAGTTAAAGGGGAATGACAAACGTATTGGAGGCATTCATTATAGCAAGACTTGTTAAAATCATAATTTGATGTTTGTATTTGACTTAAAAAGGGAAGTAATTCATATGAACATTGCATGTTGACATATTAAAAAACTGGGTTAATATATTTTCATCGTTATATATGTACATGGTGAATAAGTACAGTGATTATGCCTTGTACTGTTTGTTACAGTTTCACCTTTCCCTGTGTCAATAAACCTGTGAACCGGGAATCGTGTCATCAGAGTCTTGATGTGGGGAAGGAGTTTAGCTGACTGCCCAACCATAGCAGAGGCAGTACAATATCACTTCAACCCTCCATCATCCTGCAACAAATGGACACGCTGAATGGTTCATCCAGTCCTTCAAGCAGTCAATGAAAGCCAGTCGGACAAAGGGTAAGCCGCTACAACAGAAAATCTGCAATTTCTTACTGGCTTACAGGAACACCACCGATGCAACAACTGGACACACACCTGCAATGCTCTTCATGGGACGGAATCTGAGATCGCGTCTAGATTTGCTGAAACCAGACATTCGCAAGGATGTCCAAGGTAAACAGTCTTCCATGGTGGAAACAACAAGAAACAAAACCAGATTCTTCAATGTTGGACAAAAAGTTCTTGTGTGAAATGTGAAAATGAAATTATTTGAAGTGCCTCAATGGTTTGCTTTATATTATTAACAAATGTCATATAACCGTATAGTTCAGAACACTAAAGAAGACACGGCCCTGAACAATAAAGGTTCTTACAGCGTGTCATTGTCTTACAAGTAAGTTTGCAGGAGACTCTCACGCACGCTTGTATGCAGAAGTTAATAACAGGGAACCATCTGCCAGTGGAAATTTACTAGAAGGGAGTAGGGCAAGGTCGCAGCCTCCCTGGAGCTGAGTAAAGATGTTTTGCAGCTAATAGACAATAACCTATGAGTACGCTATGCAACGTGACTACTGAATACTTGTGTAGCACTGTTGTTTAGACTAGAGTGGGACACCCTGTAACAAAACTGTTAAGTGGACACCGCCAATTCGAGATTCGCTGCAGCGTGTCATGCAGGACGCATCTCCCTTCCGGAAGTAATAAAAGTGTGAAATGGTCTACTGAGCAGTGTGTTGTCTTCCATTAGATGGCTATGAGGAATCAAAAGAACTCGGTGAAGTGTTAATATTTAACACTTGCCAGAGACTACAGAGACCCAAGTCAGAAATGGCAGTCTGGCATGATTCTGTCATGGACCAGACCACTGACATACATCATAAATGTTGGAGCCAACTCAGTCTGGCGTAGAAATGTTGATCAGATTCAGATAGATGCAGAAAGTCTCATGGTTCCAGAGCAACCGGAGAGCACAGCTACATCTCAAGATTCAGAGGAGTTTACCTTCGTGTGTGTGACTTAGACACTGGCAGACAATGGTGGAGAAAATGCTTGCTATGCGTTCCAACAGACTAATGTTACATCTTCAACAGTCAAAATCCCTAAAAATATTTAGTTCATGATCCTGAGTACTGTCAGCACACCTGTTAATTGAAGTGACCACAGCCCCAATTTTAACCTTTAATAAAATCCAAGCAGGTGAGTTGCAAAAAGATTCACCCACCTTACAGCTATTACGGAGGGAGAAGTTAGCGTTAAAGACCAAGACTGCTTTTGTATCAAGTTATAAACATGTTTTCTTCTGCTGTAATTCTGCACATTTTAGTGAAGTAATCCCAAAGGACTGACTCAGTTATGGAGCCTGTCTCTAGTGGACAATAGAGCTGCAATTTCAGTACTGACACAAAACATCCTTTTGACTGCCTTATTGTGTGCAGTCAGGGAAAGATTTCTGGAAATACATGTGATTCATATTTAGTCCAGATCAAGCTTTCTGTAACTTAACTGCTACTGTAGCTGAAGTGGGTATTGCTGATTCTGAAGTAAAATACAAATACTTTAAAAGTGTTAAAATTTTATTAAAGCCAGAATTTAAGTAGCAGCTTTATTCAGTGAAGCTTTTGCTACTCAAACAGGTTCCATATTACTGAACTGTGAATATAGCAAATGTGGAAGCTCTAACAGGTGCTATGATATAATTTTCCGTGTTATTTGGAATTGTATTTAGTTGGATTGAAATAGTCCCTGAGCCATTTCTGGGCATCAGGCCATCTTTTGCCCATTTGGGCTTTAAAGGAGCTTTTGTTGCTCATCAAATTATTTTATTGTACAGTCTGTGAACTCTCACCACGAGATGTCAATAGATTACAGATTGCTGTCAACTGAATTCTGGTTTTTGTAGGCCTCCTAATTCAAGTGCCTGTCCTTGCTACATCGCTAGTACATCTTTGCTATCGTGGCCCTTGTAGGCCACTTACATGGTTTAGTCAGCCAAGAGAGAGCAAAAATATCAAATTAAGACACCATAATGGCCAGTGAGCTAGTTTATTCTAATGTTTGAGTTTTGTTGGTAGGAGGTAGCAGGCAGATGTTTCTTCCCTGCATCTTCAGCTTGTAGAATGAGTTCTGATTGTCATTGTGCTCAGGTGGGTTCCATCTGGTAACTACTGGGACATTTGATTCTATTACTGGACTTCTGTGCAAATCAAAATTTGTCCATAATGAACACTGTGTTCAAAATTAATGATGTCCATGAGTGCACATTGCAACAGGACATCCTAGCTCACAAGTCAATTATTTTGTGATCTCTCCCCTCTTAGACTGCTCCTCTCCTTTTTCTGTGTAATTACTGAAATTCCCTGTGTTTCCCTGCTTCAACATAAATCCTCTAAGTGTGAAAATAAATATTTCCATTCTCTGTGGTTCGTGTTTGGATTCTGCAATTGAGTTCACTTGTCACTGGTTTTGGTTGTTCATGATAAGTGTACTACTAACATTTAATTTCAATTAAAATTTCTACTTTAAGTGTGTATTTTGTCGAGAACGCCAAGAATGCAATTAAACTATAGGTGTGTTTCCACCCAACACAACCTGACTAGCAGTGAGAGAGAGAGGAAGAGGGAGAAAGAGAGCGAGAGAGAGTGAGTGAGCCAGGGATGGAGAGTAGCCCATCTGGCTACACTGACATCATGTAGTTTATCTTATGAACACAAGTAATGCTTTGAAATGAGATGGGAACAGAAGAGTATAGCTTCTTTAACAATGGCAGAAATGAAAAGCAAAGATTTAAAACATGAATGTCATTCAGACTTTTATTTACTGTTTCCACAGTTTTCAGTGGCTTGAACTAAATAAAAACCAAATGTTACATAAACACAAGGAGTTCATTACAGGTGTGTGATATTTTCCCAACATAACTCCAAAGTTAACCGTATCTAAATATTTAACATCACAATTACCCATCAAATCAATTATATATCACAGAAAATAAAGAAGTATATTTAATGAAGCCATCGGTGGGGCGGGAGGGTGGCTTGCTGGGCTTAAGCCCGGGTCATTTTTTCAGAAGCCTTTTGGAGTGTAATTTGTTTCATAGTTAGATGCCTGACTGACAACTGTATAAAACAAAACCTATACACACAATATTCGAAGCACATAGCGCACAGTCGTAAATTCCCCCTAATTTTGGTATGATCCGAGCTCAGGCACTAGGTGACTGAGCACAGCACTTACGCATGTGAGGGAGGGGGGAGAAGCTGCTGCCTACGAGTTTGCTGTAGGAGAAGTGCAGCCAGGCAGACAGAGGAGAGCTTAAGTTTGACCAAGTACCAAAGCAAATCATTTGTACTTTTACAATGTAAATATGATGGTGTATCACAAAAGATTGATATCAAACTGGTTACTTGACCCATATTAAGCTACTTGCTCTTCGAGTGAACCAACAAATGGTGAAATGAAAAGCCGAACAACAATGCTGTTTTTTTAGAGAGTCTTAGCCAGTGTTGGGTAAGTTACTTTAAAAAAGTAATTAATTACTAATTACTAATTACTTAGTCAATATTGTATTTAAAATACTTATCTAATTACTGTGTCAGAAAAGTAACTTAATTACTAAATAAGTAATTTAACTAAATACTTCTTAAAATAGCTATATACAATGAGTGGGCAAACAATAGAAATTAAACTCTTTAAATAATAAATAACTTTTTATAAAGACAGAGACTCTACAGTACGCAGCGGTAGCATCTCTTCCACAATTTAGCCTGCAATCATTTTTTTAAGCTCACCTTCAGACGCTTTTTGTGCTGCTTAAGTAAAATCAACCGCGTTGTTATCCATGGATGATGAACAAGGATCACTCAGAAGTGTTCGTCTATGCTCTCGTGTCAGGCGCTTCGGTAGATTACTCGCGCTATTAACAGCGGCCGATAGTTTTTTCTCCCCAGCACATAGCTTACATATTACTGTAATATTCTTGTCTGCTTGTTTCAGAAAAGTGAAGAGACGGGAATATTTCCATTTCATAAAACAGCCACTCGCTTCAGCCAAGTCCGACATCTTCCGCTTTAGAATACGACTATGCAGCAAACTGGTGCAAAATAACGTGCAGCTGCACTACAGCGATGTTAAAGCGGCAGAGTTTACTTCTACGTTTAGAAGACAAATTATTGAAATTAAACAATGATATTCAGCGAGTTTAATTATTTTACAATGTAACGCAAGTACATTGTAAGTAACTGTAATTAAAATACCTAAAAATGAACAGTAATTAGTTACTCTGCTTTTTCAGTGGAAAAGTAATTTAATTACAGTAACGCGTTACTTAGTAACACATTACACCCAACACTGGTCTTAGCTTACATGTATGTTTATTTCATATTTTCAGTTGTTACCCTCTATGGCTAAATAAAGCACTCTAAATCGGTTTCAGTTATGTACTGATGAACACAACAATGGCCATAAGGAGCTTCTTTCAAAGAAAAAACTCAGGTAGATGTTATTTTATATATTATGCTTTGTATGCTGTTCAATATTTCTATATTTCTATGCAAAACAAGAGGAATTTCAATACACAGCAGTATGTTCACAGGTGAAACCAGATATTTACATACACTTAAGGGAAAAACAAGAACTTTTTATTTGCTGTTAAACATCAATTTAGAGTAAACTTGTTTTGTTTTAGATAAATAAATATTGAAGCATCTTTTGAATTAGTTAAATGTCAGAATAAAAAGAGAGGGCTGTCTATTTTTTATCACTTTCATCAACTTTAGTAGTACATATACACTAAGTTTATTGTTAATTAATAAGAGTTAATAAGAGTTTAAGAAGCTTCTGATAGGTTAGTAGAGGCCATGTGATTAAATTGGTGGCACACCTGTGGATCCATATAAGGCACCCCCAAAACACAGAGCCACATGAACCAAAACACCAGGAAAAGAATTGTGGACCTCTGTAAGTGTGGCTCAATTTTGAATACAATTTGGTGCCATTTGCAATTACAAAATACATACAATTTCTCTCTTTACTTTTAAATTTAACAAATATCTTTTTTTATATTTTTCAATCAAAAAAATAAACATTTAGTCTGATTTGATGTTTTACAATTTGAAAAAAAAGATTCTGGTTCTGAGTAAATTGGTGGGAAATGGTGGCCTAAAGTAGTCCTGAATTCACTGTGAATTAACTATTGTAGTCCTGTTTTAATTCCAGATCTTTTTTGAACATAACTCAAAACACACTTCCTGAGGTCAGATGGCCCAGGAGTTGAGTGGGCTCAAAACTGGATTATAGATGGCAGACAGTTGGTGTAGTAAACCTACCAATAACAACATACCAATATTCAATGTGAAGCTTTGAGTGTAAAAAAACAGAAAAAAAAAACATGTGGATCCTGAAATAATTGTAGCTTCCACCTTTAAAGGGCTGAAGAGGAAGTTGTTTACAAGGAATCATTTAGAATATTTACAACTGACTGATTATCTGAAACTGTGTTTCTGACTGAAAGAGACAGACATGTACAGACTGAACTATCTGTTTAACAGTCAAAGTGTTTCTCTAACAGGAGGACACTCTGTACACTCAACTCGGCACAGGCACACTGAGGAACCAGGAAACCAGACTGTAAACCCAGGATAAAGATGTTCAGTGAATGTGGTGTTGAAGGTGTGGAGGTGAATCAGAGTGTCAGAGGAAACTCTGTAGAAGGACAGAGTGCCAGCAGGATGATCCACATACACTGCTACTCTGTTAGAGACAGAGGAGGAGGATTGCAGATATATTTCTGTGTTACTGTGTAAGACAGAGTAACCCTTAACATCAGAGCAGAACAGAGACCAGGACTGATCATTCCTTCCAAAGAAAAAGGCATTGCTGTCTCCGTTTTTTGAAATTCTTCTGTAACTCACCGATATATAAACCTCTCCTTTCCACTCAACCTCCCAATAACAGCAACTGGTGAGACCATCTTTACATAGAAGCTGACAATCACCATCAAATCTGTCTGGATGATCAGGATATGACTGATCCTCCTCCACACGTGTCACCCTCCTGTTGTTATCAGACAGTTTGAGTTTTCTGTGTACTGTGTTTTTGTCGATTGTGAGTTGACAGGAATCTGATGGCGAGAACAAACACAGTCCAGCTGCAATTATTGATCCATCATCTGTTCATTGATTGACACTTTGATGGTGACAGATGTGAATGAGTGATGTGACAGTTTGAAGATGGTTGAATGTGTGCTGCTTTGTTTTCATGAATCACGTTAAAAACACACTTACACTTCCTCAGACCTGGTGTCAACCATCGGACTCCAGCAGGCTCCAGAATGACCCTGAAAGGAGGAGGGGGGTCAGACCAGCACAGTCTCTTTCAGCATGCACACATGGACATTACATCGCTCTCATACTGTTAGACACTGATAAAGGAAGAGCCAAGATTTTCAGATATACACTTTAATCCATTTGTGTATTGAAGAGCATTTCATGTAAAGATAAATTTGTATGACCCTTTAGTTCCCCGACTCGTTACTTTTAGGGAGGTGCTTCAGTCAGTAGAAATAATCCACATGTGCCATTTATTAGTATCACATGTTAGAAGAAAACTCCCGCCTATAATATTTTCCACATTTACTTTTTTCTCACTGCGTGTAATGAACTTTTGCTTTCTGATATCTGCCAAAATAAAGTTAGTGTTCAATAGTGCTCTTTTTCTGAGTTTAGGAGATAAAATCAAAAGAGGGAAACAAGAAGGACATGGAAATACAGAGCAATGGGGCCAACGTGACACCAAGCAGAGGAAGACAGAGGACATAAGTACACAGAGGATAGCGGATGGAAAACAGGGGAGAACACAGCTGGAACAACAGAACAGGTGAAACAAAAATAAACAGTCAAAATAAAACAGGAAGTATGATAACTATGAACACAAACACTAAGACTCAAAGGTATGGCACTGGGAGAAGCAGACATGGGAACAAGACTGACTGTGGAGAAAGAAAGGAAACACCAAACAGAGAAACAGGAGTTAAGCAAAACAAAGGAAAGAGAGCAATACGGATTGTGAAGAACAATACAGACTAACCAATTACTTAAACACTTAAAGTATAATTAAAGGAGATATATATATATATATATATACATAGAGAGAGAGAGAGAGAGAGAGAGAGAGAGAGATTTAGCAAAGAAAAAAAATCTCCTCTATTAGACATAATCTTTGGCTACAAACAAGTCTCTCCATACCTGAGAGTTTCCTGACTCAATTTCTCAAGCAGAGTCACTCCTGCATCTCCAGGATGATTGTAGCTCAGGTTCAGCTCTTTAAGACGTGAGGAAGGGGAGCTCAGAGCTTTTGTCAGCAAAGAGCAACCTTCTTCTGTGATCATACATCCTGACAGGCTGCAGAAACATGACATACTCATAGAGAAGTGTGATGCAGTTGACTAACATTATTTTGTAATGAAGTAGGATTTAGCACTTAAAAACTAAAGTCTACAGTTAGCAAAACCTACATAAAGTAGAACTAAGGCTAGTGGGGCTGTTATTAGTTTGCAGGCATTTGGTCATAAATAAATTTATGCAAAGACTAGAATGTTGACCAGATAAAGACACTAAGTTAATTTACAAGATTATTTAAATCATTATTCAATCCAAGGATTTATAAAAAAAAATTGGAGCAAATTTACCCACAAAACATCTAATCCTTGAAATATTTTAAGCCAAAGCAAAGTAGTGAAAATAAAATAATAAAACAAATGAAAATAAATTGTTATTATTATTATTATTATTAATAATAATAATAATAATAATAATAATAATAATAATAATAATAATAAAACACTGAAGGTTCTACTTTACAGAAGTAATAATAATAGATACTTTGATAAATTCCAGTAGACACATTCCCTCATAGCCTGACTCAATGCAAACCAGATTTTAAATCACCATAATTAAAACATTTTAGAACCCTGACCGGAGTGTTTCCAGTTCACAATGTGGAGATTCCAGTTCTCGGCACAGCACTTCCACTCCTGAATCCTTCAAGTCATTGTTACTCAGGTCCAGATCTCTCAGACTAGAGGACTGGGAGCTGAGTATTGAGCAAAGAGCTTCACAGCTTCTCTCTGAGAGGTTGCAGCCACTAAGTCTGGTGAGACATCAAAAGAATCTTGAGATATTGTTTTTTCTTTGCTAGTGAACATATAGCAGTGTATTTAAAGCAAAAGAGTTTAAAACTTACAGAGCTTTTTCAGAAGCTTTGACAACGGGCAGCAGCCTCAGAAGAGCCTGCTCTGAAGCAGAGTATTTCTTCAGGTCAAACACATCCAGGTCATCAGATGACAGTAGGATAAAAACCAGAGCTGACCATTGAGCAGGAGACAATTCATTTGTAGAGAGACTTCCTGAATTCAGGGACCTTTGGATCTCCTCCACTAGAGAACGATCATTCAGTTCATGTAAACAGTGGAACAGGTTAATATTTTGCTCTGTAGACAGACTCTCACTGAGCTTGTTCTTGATGTAATTAATTGTTTCCTGATTTGTCTGGGGACTAATTCTTGTCTGTTTCAGGAGACCTTGTAGGAGATTCTGATTTGTCTGCACTGAAAGACCCAGGAGGAAACGCAGAAATAAATCCAGGTGTCCTGAAGTGCTTTGCAAGGCCTTGTTCACAGCGCACTGATAGAAGTGATTCTCTGTCTGGGTGTTTTTTTGTTGCTCTTCCAGCAGATTGACTCCAGTTTTCCCAGAGACTCAATCATCTTCCTGCTCTCTGGACTCCAGTGTGGATCTGTCTCAACTCCTTCGTCATACTTGACCTTCTTCACTTTGGCCTGAACCACCAGGAAGTGGATGTATATCTCAGTCAGGGTCTTGGGCAGCTCTCCTCCCTCTATGGTTTTTAGAACATCCTCCAGAACTGTTGCAGTAATCCAGCAGAAGACTGGGATGTGGCACATGATGTGGAGGCTTCGTGATGTCTCGATGTGGGAGATTATTTTGCTAGCTAGTTTCTTATCACTGAATCTCTTCCTGAAGTACTTCTCCTTCTGTGGGTCAGTGAACCCTCTGACCTCTGTCACCATGTCAATACACTCAGCAGGGATCTGACTGGCTGCTGCAGGTCGTGTGGTTATCCAGAGGCGAGAAGAAGGAAGCAGTTTCCCCTTGATGAGGTTAATCAACAGCACATCCACTGAGGTGGACTTTTTAGGATCAGTTAGGATTCTAGTTTTGCGGAAGTCCAGAGGAAGTCGACACTCATCCAGACCATCAAAGATGAACACAACCTGGAAGTCTTCAAAGCTGGAGATTCCTGCTTGTTTGGTTTCAATAAAGAAGTGATGAATAAGTTCCACCAAGCTGAACTTTTTCTCTTCCAGCACATTCAGCTCTCTGAAAGTGAATGGAAATATGAACTGGATGTCCTGGTTGGCTTTGCCTTCAGCCCAGTCCAGAGTGAACTTCTGTGTTAAGACTGTTTTCCCAATGCCAGCCACTCCCTTTGTCAGCACTGTTCTTATTGGTTCATCTCTTCCAGGTGAGGCATTAAAGATGTCTTCTTGTGTGATTGATGTTTCTGGTCTGTCTGGTTTCCTGAATGCTGTTTCAATCTGTCTGACCTCATGTTCATTGACTTCTGCAGTCTCTCCCTCTGTGATGTAGAGCTCTGTGTAGATCTGATTCAGAAGGGTTGGGTTTCCTGCTTTAGCGATCCCCTCAAACACACACTGGACCTTCTTCTTTAAAGCACATTTAAGTTTATTCCAGCATATGCTGGGAATTTCTTAAAGAACACAGACAGGATATAGCCTTAAAATAAAAACATCAACAAGTTCTGCTTTCAGAAGTAGATATATAATATGAGATCGCAAAAGTAATGTTATTCTACTACCATTTTAAATATTTAGAGTAACCCTCTTACTGCTCTCCAGATGATCAGCCAGCTGCGCTTGCTTCATCATCCTCAGGAAGTGCAGAGTGAGCTTCACAAATGCTTCTCTGCTGCTGTTCATCTGCTTTTCATTCTCAGCCTTCAACAACTCTTCATCCTCCCCATGACTTTCTAAGCATTCTGGGTAATCTGGACCCAGAATGTTCAGAATCTTCTTCAGCTCATTCTTTACAAAATTAACAATGTTTTCCTCCAGCAGCTGGAATAGAATAGAATATGAATGATTCAATCAGTGTGAAATCATGAAGTGAAACATCAGATCCATGTTGGATACACTGGACTTCAACCAGAATGTTTCCAATACAAATATCATATTTTGGTGTCTCTCAAACTTAAATTAATGCCTAAATAATGGGGTGTTGGTTTCATCATATACTACTCCATTCTAAGACAACAGGTTGCTAACTAAAACTATAATATAATTTGAACTGTACAACATATAAAATGCAATCAGAATTTCCCTTCATGATCACTACTCTTTCTCGTAATTTGATTTTACATCCTAGTAGTAGGAAATCTCTTAAGTAATATTTTTAAAAATCAACAAATTAAAATACCCTCAAATGTTTCCATTTCCTTTCCTTTGCTGTTGAAAAATGCTGTGACTTTCAGAAGTCACACCAGTGAAATACTAATTGTCATGGTCCTGGGTCAGGGACCCAGCGTTTTGTGATTATTATTATGATTATTATTATTTTCTCATGTTCTAGTTTCATTCTGATTTTGTATTCTGTTAAACTGCCTGGGAACTTCCTGTTTTATTTTGTAGATCCATATGTGACATCACTGTGTTTAGCTTGCGTTTCCCTGTCATCATGTGAATTAGGATCAGCTATGCTTCCCTCCTGTGTGTCATTTCCTAATTACCTTGTGTGTGTATATATAGTGGGTGTCGGTCTGTGCTCAGTGTGTGTCATGTATTTTGGGTTTGTCATTAGTTTTCCCCAGTCTAGGTTTTTGCTCATCATTTTCTGTTTATGTCACTCTGTAAATAAACAGTCACTTGCATCACAGCCTTAGACTGCATTTTGGATCCTTTTCCACAAACACCACCCGGCAGCCGTGACAATACAAACCAACCTGAGTCTGGACCCAGCAGACTCAGGCTCTTTCACAGAGGAGAAAATTGCTCACACAGCTATGGGATTACTGCCGGGCAGTCATCCACGCCTCGGACACTCCAAAGAAACCCATTCAAGTCGTCTTCTTGGATGCCTTCCTGTCTTCCACTGTTTTTCCTCAGAACTTCCTGGATGTCAGGGAGCTGGTTCGCATTATTAAGGATTTAAGAGCGACCTTCAAGTTTGATCTGTTTGGCATGGATGGCCCAGGCAAAGAGGATTCTGTGGCCTTCCTAGAGACTCTTGCCACTTGGGATTCCCAGCACCAACGGGCAGTTTCCCCGTCGCTGGTCACTGCTACACCACCCGACACTTCATCCCGGAAAAGATGGTGCCCCCACCGTCATCATCACACAACTCCTCAACTCACTCCTGTGGCTTCAGTTGGGACTGCTGACCACAGATGGGCTGTGAAAAACATCACAGTGAGCAAATTGGACTCTGTGGTGCGTGTACAGGACACTGGTTGTGTTGTTTCAGCCGTGACAGTAATAACTTTTCCATAAGCTTTATTGGTGCCTGTGGCGGTTTCTGGTTTGTGGCTAGCTGCAGGGGAAAGGTAGAGTGGTGGGTTCAGGGTATGGTGTCAGTGGAGGCTGTCTCACACACCAAACCCCATCATATAATCATGTCTCCCCTGTTTAAGATGTTGTCGGGACCTGAGAAGGGGGTTGTGTGTGCTACAGAAGCAGAGCAGCTGGAAAGCTGCACTCTGGAAAACTAGACAATGAAAGATGTTTAAAGCTGCGATGCTGCTGTCGTCAGGTCCTTCACTGCCACAGTGTCCTACAATCTTAAGTATGGTTGTGGACAAATCTATAACCAGACGTGAAGACGAGCAATTAAAGCAACACAACTACATCTCAGAATATTCTGAGTAACTGCTGAATTTCACATTTCTCTAGCTCAGACAGTTGG
>NW_024387209.1:1483507-1507602 GCF_900408965.1 Simochromis diagramma | reverse complement strand
GAGTCCTCAGTATCGAAGCCCTCGAAAGAGTGAACTCTTTCCAGTGTTCACATTTTGGACAGAGTAGACAGATGATTTGAAAGCGGAGTGGAAGAAGTCATCTTTGTCCACTGTGAAAAACCATCTTCGAACAGTGGCGGTCGCATACGACACCAATTGTCTGCCATCTATAATTCAGTTTTGAGATCTCTTCCCATACACCTTAATGCCCACTCACATCCTGGGCCATCTGACCTCAGGAATCATTTGGTTGGGTGGGGCTGGTTTCACAATGAGCTCACCCAAAACTTTGGCTGATTGTGACTACACCCATTTTCACACCTTGACTCATGTGATTAGGTAGAGGATAATTAGGGAGTCCATTGTCCCTCTTGAGGGGATTCTCCCACAGGGCTTAAATCTGGGACTCTTCACCATTTGACCCTAGAACTGAAGGAGCTTCTTGGATGAGAGGTGAAATGTCTTCAAGCAACTTAAAGAAGTACAGACACTTTTTGTCTTTGGTGGCCAGATTGGAGGGCACTATGATAAAATCCAGTGAAGACTTTTGGCATTGGTTTTAAAAACACAGCACACTTTATATGCCTTGTTCTTATACACACAAGGTGTCTCTGTTCACTTTAGCAAAATCCAGCACCAGTGTTGGGAAGGTTACTTTTAAAATGTATTCCACTACAGATTACAGAATACATGTCTCAAAATGTATTTTGTAACGTATTCCGTTACATTACTCAATGAGAGTAACGTATTCTGAATACTTTGGATTACTTCATATAGTATCATGCTTTTCACAACTACATGAATGTACTATTGCTGTGTGATTTATTACTTTTACTGAAGGTTATTTGCCATATCAATTCCAACTAGACTATATAATAGCTTACTTACAACTGGGCTCGTTAGGCCATCTTTTTGACTGCAGTCGTTATTATTGTATTTATATGCTTCCATCTCCTGTTTCTGGTTGGTGACAACTCGTACTTTTTGACTCTCCTTTTTCTCCCTCCCTCGCGCTCACAGACACGTACAGTGGGGCAAAAAAGTATTTAGTCAGCCACTGATTGTGCAAGTTCCCCCACTTAAAATGATGACAGAGGTCAGTAATTTGCACCAGAGGTACACTTCAACTGTGAGAGACAGAATGTGAAAAAAAAATCCATGAATTCACATGGTAGGATTTGTAAAGAATTTATTCGTAAATTAGGGTGGAAAATAAGTATTTGGTCACCTCAAACATGGAAAATCTCTGGCTCTCACAGACCTGTAACGTCTTCTGTAAGAAGCTTTTCTGTCCCCCACTCGTTACCTGTATGAATGGCACCTGTTTGAACTCATCATCTGTATAAAAGACACCTGTCCACAGCCTCAAACAGTCAGACTCCAAACGCCGCCATGGCCAAGACCAAAGAGCTTTCGAAGGACACCAGGAAAAGTATTGTAGACCTGCACCAGACTGGGAAGAGTGAATCTACAATAGGCAAGCAGCTTGATGTGAAAAAATCAACTGTGGGAGCAATCATCAGAAAATGGAAGACATACAAGACCACTGATAATCTCCCTCGATCTGGGGCTCCACGCAAGATCTCATCCCGTGGGGTCAAAATGATCATGAGAACGGTGAGCAAAGATCCCAGAACCACACGGGGGGACCTGGTGAATGACCTGCAGAGAGCTGGGACCAAAGTAACAAAGGTCACCATCAGTAACACACTACAACGGCAGGGAATCAAATCCCGCAGTGCCAGACGTGTTCCGCTGCTGAAGCCAGTGCATGTCCAGGCCCGTCTGAAGTTTGCCAGAGAGCACATGGATGATACAGCAGAGGATTGGGAGAATGTCATGTGGTCAGATGAAACCAAAGTAAAACTTTTTGGTATAAACTCAACTCGTCGTGTTTGGAGGAAGAAGAATACTGAGTTGCATCCCAAGAACACCATACCTACTGTGAAGCATGGGGGTGGAAACATCATGCTATGGGGCTGTTTTTCTGCCAAGGGGACAGGATGACTGATCCGTGTAAAGGACAGAATGAATGGGGCCATGTATCGTGAGATTTTGAGCCAAAACCTCCTTCCATCAGTGAGAACTTTGAAGATGAAACGAGGCTGGGTCTTCCAACATGACAGTGATCCAAAACACACCGCCCGGGCAACAAAGGAGTGGCTCCGTAAGAAGCATTTGAAAGTCCTGGAGTGGCCTAGCCAGTCTCCAGACCTCAACCCCATAGAAAATCTGTGGCGGGAGTTGAAAGTCCGTGTTGCTTGGCGACAGCCCCAAAACATCACTGCTCTCGAGAAGATCTGCATGGAGGAATGGGCCAAAATACCAGCTACTGTGTGTGCAAACCTGGTAAAGACCTATAGTAAACGTTTGACCTCTGTTATTGCCAACAAAGGTTATGTTACAAAATATTGAGTTGTATTTTTGTTATTGACCAAATACTTATTTTCCATCCTAATTTACGAATAAATTCTTTACAAATCCTACCATGTGGATTCATGGATTTTTTTTTCACATTCTGTCTCTCACAGTTGAAGTGTACCTCTGGTGCAAATTACTAACCTCTGTCATCATTTTAGGTGGGGGAACTTGCACAATCGGTGGCTGACTAAATACTTTTTTGCCCCACTGTAAGCGGTATGGCAGTCCATTCTCCCTATAGCACGGACTACACTGCCCATGAGGCTCCATTCTTTAGGGCTATGCCTGTAACACTCACAAAATAAAGAATGTATAGCCTAACATATGAAACAGGAAAAGACCGTTGTGTAATCCATTTATTTCGACAAAGTAACTGTATTCTGAATACCACCTTTTTAAACGGTAACTGTAACGGAATACAGTTGCTCATATTTTGCATTTTAAATACAGTGGCTTGCAAAAGTATTCGGCCCCCTTGAACTTTTCCACATTTTGTCACATTACAGCCACAAACATGAATCAATTTTATTGGAATTCCACGTGAAAGACCAATACAAAGTGGTGCACACGTGAGAAGTGGAACGAAAATCATACATGATTCAAAACATTTTTTACAAATAAATAACTGCAAAGTGGGGTGTGTGTAATTATTCAGCCCCCTTTTGTCTGAGTGCAGTCAGTTGCCCATAGACATTGCCTGATGAGTGCTAATGACTAAATAGAGTGCACCCGTGTGTAATCTAATGTCAGTACAAATACAGCTGCTCTGTGACGGCCTCAGAGATTGTCTAAGAGAATATTGGGAGCAACAACACCATGAAGACCAAAGAACACACCAGACAGGTCAGGGATAAAGATATTGAGAAATTTAAAGCAGGCTTAGGCTACAAAAAGGTTTCCCAATCCTTGAACATTCCACGGAGCACTGTTCAAGTGATCATTCAGAAATGGAAGGAGTATGGCACAACTGTAAACCTACCAAGACAAGGCTGTCAAAGGAGAGCGCTGATCAGAAATGCAGCCAAGAGGCCCATGGTGACTCTGGACGAGCTGCAGAGATCTACAGCTCAGGTGGGGGAATCTGTCCATAGGACAACTATTAGTCGTGCACTGCACAAAGTTGGCCTTTATGGAAGAGTGGCAAGAAGAAAGCCATTGTTAACAGAAAACCATAAGAAGTCCCGTTTGCAGTTTGCCACAAGCCATGTGGGGGGGACACAGCAATCATGTGGAAGAAGGTCAGATGAGACCAAAATGGAACTTTTTGGCCAAAATGCAAAACGCTATGTGTGGTGGAAAACTAACACTGCACATCACTCTGAACACACCATCCCCACTGTCAAATATGGTGGTGGCAGCATCATGCTCTGGGGGTGCTTCTCTTCAGCAGGGACAGGGAAGCTGGTCAGAGTTGATGGGAAGGTGGATGGAGCCAAATACAGGGCAATCTTGGAAGAAAACCTCTTGGAGTCTGCAAAAGACTTGAGACTGGGGCGGAGGTTCACCTTCCAGCAGGACAACGACCCTAAACATAAAGCCAGGGCAACAATGGAAAGGTTTAAAACAAAACACATCCATGTGTTAGAATGGCCCAGTCAAAGTCCAGATCTAAATCCAATCGAGAATCTGTGGCAAGATCTGAAAACTGCTGTTCACAAACGCTGTCCATCTAATCTGACTGAGCTGGAACTGTTTTGCAAAGAAGAATGGGCAAGGATTTCAGTCTCTAGATGTGCAAAGCTGGTAGAGACATACCCTAAAAGACTGGCAGCTGTAATTGCAGCAAAAGGTGGTTCTACAAAGTATTGACTCAGGGGGCTGAATAATTACGCACACCCCACTTTGCAGTTATTTATTGTATTGATTTTCGTTCCACTTCTCACGTGTACACGTAACAGAATACATGTACACGGTACATGTATTCTGTTACTCCCCGACACTGTACAGCACTGGCATTAGTGCAGGAAAGTTATTCCACCTCAGTTCACAAAAGAAATTTAATGAATTTATTTGGAGCCCAACATGTCTGAGCTAGAGAAATGTGAAATTCAGCAGTTACTCAGAATATTCTGAGATGTAGTTGTGTTGCTTTAATTGCTCGTCTTCACGTCTGGTTATAGATTTGTCCACAACCATACTTAAGATTGTAGGACACTGTGGCAGTGAAGGACCTGACGACAACAGCATCGCAGCTTTAAACATCTTTCATTGTCTAGTTTTCCAGAGTGCAGCTTTCCAGCTGCTCTGCTTCTGTAGCACACACAACCCCCTTCTCAGGTCCCGACAACATCTTAAACAGGGGAGACATGATTATATGATGGGGTTTGGTGTGTGAGACAGCCTCCACTGACACCATACCTTGAACCCACCACTCTACCTTTCCCCTGCAGCTAGCCACAAACCAGAACCTGCCACAGGCACCAATAAAGCTTATGGAAAAGTTATTACTGTCACGGCTGAAACAACACAACCAGTGTCCTGTACACGCACCACAGAGTCCAATTTGCTCACTGTGATGTTTTTCACTGCCCGTCTGTGGTCAGCAGTCCCAACTGAAGCCACAGGAGTGAGTTGAGGAGTTGTGTGATGATGACGGTGGGGGCACCATCTTTTCCGGGATGAAGTGTCGGGTGGTGTAGCAGTGACCAGCGACGGGGAAACTGCCCGTTGGTGCTGGGAATACCAAGTGGCAAGAGTCTCTAGGAAGGCCACAGAATCCTCTTTGCCTGGGCCATCCATGCCAAACAGATCAAACTTGAAGGTAGCTCTTAAATCCTTAATAATGCGAACCAGCTCCCTGACATCCAGGAAGTTCTGAGGAAAAACAATGGAAGACAGGAAGGCATCCAAGAAGACGACTTGAATGGGTTTCTTTGGCGTGTCCGAGGCGTGGATGACTGCCCGGCAGTAATCCCATAGCTGTGTGAGCAATTTTCTCCTCTGTGAAAGAGCCTGAGTCTGCTGGGTCCAGACTCAGGTTGGTTTGTATTGTCACGACTGCCGGGTGGTGTTTGTGGAAAAGGATCCAAAATGCAGTCTAAGGCTGTGATGCAAGTGACTGTTTATTTACAGAGTGACATAAACAGAAAATGATGAGCAAAAACCTTCAAAAACCTAGACTGGGGAAAACTAATGACAAACCAAAAATACATGACACACACTGAGCACAGACCGACGCCCACTATATATACACACACAAGGTAATTAGGAAATGACACACAGGAGGGAAGCATAGCTGATCCTAATTCACATGATGACAGGGAAACGCAAGCTGAACACAATGATGTCACATATGGATCTACAAAATAAAACAGGAAGTTCCCAGGCAGTTTAACAGAATACAAAATCAGAATGAAACTAGAACATGAGAAAATAATAATAATCATAATCATAATCACAAAATGCTGGGTCCTTGACCCAGGACCATGACAATTAGTATTTCACTGGTGTGACTTCTGAAAGTCACAGCATTTTTCAACAGCAAAGGAAAGGAAATGGAAACATTTGAGGGTATTTTAATTTGTTGATTTTTAAAAATATTACTTAAGAGATTTCCTACTACTAGGATGTAAAGTCAAATTACGAGAAAGAGTAGTGATCATGAAGGGAAATTCTGATTGCATTTTATATGTGGTACAGTTCAAATTATATTATAGTTTTAGTTAGCAACCTGTTGTCTTAGAATGGAGTAGTATATAATGAAACCAACACCCCATTATTTAGGCATTATTTTTTAGTTTGAGAGACACCAAAATATGATATTTGTATTGGAAACATTCTGGCTGAAGTCCAGTGTATCCAACATGGATCTGATGTTTCACTTCATGATTTCACACTGATTGCATTATTCATATTCTATTCTATTCCAGCTGCTGGAGGAAAACATTGTTAATTTTGTAAAGATTGAGCTGAAGAAGATTCTGAACATTCTGGGTCCAGATTACCCAGAATGCTTAGAGAGTCATGGGGAGGATGAAGAGTTGTTGAAGGCTGAGAATGAAAAGCAGATGAACAGCAGCAGAGAAGCATTTGTGAAGCTCACTCTGCACTTCCTGAGGATGATGAAGCAAGCGGAGCTGGCTGATCACCTGGAGAGCAGTAAGAGGGTTACTCTAAATATTTAAAATGGTAGTAGAATAACATTACATTTGCGATCTCATATTATATATCTACTTCTGAAAGCAGAACTTGTTGATGTTTTTATTTTAAGGCTATATCCTCTCTGTGTTCTTTAAGAAATTCCCAGCATATGCCGGAATAAACTTAAATGTGCTTTAAAGAAGAAGGTCCAGTGTGTGTTTGAGGGGATCGCTAAAGCAGGAAACCCAACCCTTCTGAATCAGATCTACACAGAGCTCTTCATCACAGAGGGAGGGACTGCAGAGGTCAATGAACATGAGGTCAGACAGATTGAAACAGCATTCAGGAAATCAAACAGACCAGAAACATCAATCACACAAGAAGACATCTTTAATGCCTCACTAGGAAGAGATGAACCAATAAGAACAGTGCTGACAAAAGGAGTGGCTGGCATTGGGAAAACAGTCTTAACACAGAAGTTCACTCTGGACTGGGCTGAAGGCAAAGCCAACCAGGACATCCAGTTCATATTTCCATTCACTTTCAGAGAGCTGAATGTGCTGAAAGAGAAAAAGTTCAGCTTGGTGGAACTTATTCATTACTTCTTTATTGAAACCAAACAAGAAGGAATCTCCAGCTTTGAAGAGTTTAAGGTTGTGTTCATCTTTGATGGTCTGGATGAGTGTCGACTTCCTCTGGACTTCCGCAAAACTAGAATCCTAACTGATCCTAAAAAGTCCACCTCAGTGGATGTGCTGTTGATTAACCTCATCAAGGGGAAACTGCTTCCTTCTTCTCGCCTCTGGATAACCACACGACCTGCAGCAGCCAGTCAGATCCCTGCTGAGTGTATTGACATGGTGACAGAGGTCAGAGGGTTCACTGACCCACAGAAGGAGAAGTACTTCAGGAAAAGATTCAGTGATAAGAAACTAGCTAGCAAAATAATCTCCCACATCGAGACATCACGAAGCCTCCACATCATGTGCCACATCCCAGTCTTCTGCTGGATCACTGCTACAGTTCTGGAGGATGTGCTGAAAACCACAGAGGGAGGAGAGCTGCCCAAGACCCTGACTGAGATGTACATCCACTTCCTGGTGGTTCAGGCCAAAGTGAAGAAGGTCAAGTATGATGAAGGAGTTGAGACAGATCCACCTTGGAATCCAGAGAGCAGGAAGATGATTGAGTCTCTGGGGAAACTGGCTATTGATCAGCTGCAGAAAGGAAACCTGGTCTTCTATAAATCAGACCTGACAGAGTGTGGCATCGATATCAGAGCAGCCTCAGTGTACTCAGGAGTGTTCACACAGATCTTTAAAGAGGAGAGAGGACTGTACCAGGACAAGGTGTTCTGCTTTGTCCATCTGAGTGTTCAGGAGTTTCTGGCTGCTCTTCATGTCCATCTGACCTTCATCAATTCTGGAGTCAATCTGCTGGAAGAACAACAAAAAAACACCCAGACAGAGAATCACTTCTATCAGTGCGCTGTGAACAAGGCCTTGCAAAGCACAAAAGGACACCTGGATTTATTTCTGCATTTCCTCCTGGGTCTTTCAGTGCAGACAAATCAGAATCTCCTACAAGGTCTACTGAAACAGACAAGAATTAGTCCCCAGACAAATCAGGAAACAATTAATTACATCAAGAAGAAGCTCAGTGAGAGTCTGTCTGCAGAGCAAAAGATTAACCTGTTCCACTGTTTACATGAACTGAATGATCGTTCTCTAGTGGAGGAGATCCAAAGGTCCCTGAATTCAGGAAGTCTCTCTACAAATGAATTGTCTCCTGCTCAATGGTCAGCTCTGGTTTTTATCCTACTGTCATCTGATGACCTGGATGTGTTTGACCTGAAGAAATACTCTGCTTCAGAGCAGGCTCTTCTGAGGCTGCTGCCTATTGTCAAAGCTTCTGAAAAAGCTCTGTAAGTTTTAAACTCTTTTGCTTTAAATACACTGCTATATATTCACTAGCAAAGAAAAAAAAATATCTCAAGATTCTTTTGATGTCTCACCAGACTTAGTGGCTGCAACCTCTCAGAGATAAGCTGTGAAGCTCTTTGCTCAGTACTCAGCTCCCAGTCCTCTAGTCTGAGAGATCTGGACCTGAGTAACAATGACTTGAAGGATTTAGGAGTGGAAGTGCTGTGCCGAGGACTGGAATCTCCACACTGTGAACTGGAAACACTCCGGTCAGGGTTCTAAAATGTTTTAATTATGGTGATTTAAAATCTGGTTTGCATTGAGTCAGGCTATGAGGGAATGTGTCTACTGGAATTTATCAAAGTATCTATTATTATTACTTCTGTAAAGTAGAACCTTCAGTGTTTTATTATTATTATTATTATTATTATTATTAATAATAATAATAATAATAATAATAATAATAATTTATTTTCTTTTTTTTTTATTTAAATTTTTTTTTAAATTTTATTTTCACTACTTTGCTTTGGCTTAAAATATTTCAAAGATTAGATGTTTTGTGGGCAAATTTGCTCCAAATTTGTATAAATCCTTGGATTGAATAATGATTTAAATAATTTTGTAAATTAACTTAGTGTCTTCATCTGGTCAACATTCTAGTCTTTGCATAAATGTATTTATGACCAAATGCCTGTAAACTAATAACAGTCCCACTAGCCTTAGTTCTACTTTATGTAGGTTTTGCTAACTGTAGACTTTAGTTTTTCAGTGCTAAATCCTACTTAATTACAAAATAATGTTAGTCAACTGCACCACACTTCTTTATGAGTATGTAATGTTTCTGCAGCCTGTCAGGATGTATGATCACAGAAGAAGGTTGCTCTTTGCTGACAAAAGCTCTGAGCTCCCCTTCCTCACGTCTTAAAGAGCTGAACCTGAGCTACAATCATCCTGGAGATGCAGGAGTGACTCTGCTTGAGAAATCGAGTCAGGAAACTCTCAGGTATGGAGAGACTTGTTTGTAGCCAAAGATTATGTGTAATAGAGGAGATTTTCTTTTCTTTGCTAAATCTCTCTCTCTCTCTCTCTCTCTCTCTCTCTCTCTCTCTCTCTCTCTCTCTTTCTATATACAGTGGGGCAAAAAAGTATTTAGTCAGCCACCGATTGTGCAAGTTCCCCCACTTAAAATGATGACAGAGGTCAGTAATTTGCACCAGAGGTACACTTCAACTGTGAGAGACAGAATGTGAAAAAAAAATCCTTGAATTCACATGGTAGGATTTGTAAAGAATTTATTCATAAATTAGGGTGGAAAATAAGTATTTGGTCACCTCAAACAAGGAAAATCTCTGGCTCTCACAGACCTGTAACGTCTTCTGTAAGAAGCTTTTCTGTCCCCCACTCGTTACCTGTATGAATGGCACCTGTTTGAAATCATCATCTGTATAAAAGACACCTGTCCACAGCCTCAAACAGTCAGACTCCAAACTCCGCCATGGCCAAGACCAAAGAGCTTTCGAAGGACACCAGGAAAAGTATTGTAGACCTGCACCAGACTGGGAAGAGTGAATCTACAATAGGCAAGCAGCTTGGTGTGAAAAAATCAACTGTGGGAGCAATCATCAGAAAATGGAAGACATACAAGACCACTGATAATCTCCCTCGATCTGGGGCTCCACGCAAGATCTCATCCCGTGGGGTCAAAATGATCATGAGAACGGTGAGCAAAGATCCCAGAACCACACGGGGGGACCTGGTGAATGACCTGCAGAGAGCTGGGACCAAAGTAACAAAGGTCACCATCAGTAACACACTACAACGGCAGGGAATCAAATCCCGCAGTGCCAGACGTGTTCCGCTGCTGAAGCCAGTGCATGTCCAGGCCCGTCTGAAGTTTGCCAGAGAGCACATGGATGATACAGCAGAGGATTGGGAGAATGTCATGTGGTCAGATGAAACCAAAGTAGAACTTTTTGGTATAAACTCAACTCGTCGTGTTTGGAGGAAGAAGAATACTGAGTTGCATCCCAAGAACACCATACCTACTGTGAAGCATGGGGGTGGAAACATCATGCTATGGGGCTGTTTTTCTGCCAAGGGGACAGGACGACTGATCCGTGTTAAGGACAGAATGAATGGGGCCATGTATCGTGAGATTTTGAGCCAAACCTCCTTCCATCAGTGAGAACTTTGAAGATGAAACGAGGCTGGGTCTTCCAACATGACAATGATCCAAAAACACACCGCCCGGGCAACAAAGGAGTGTCTCCGTAAGAAGCATTTGAAAGTCCTGGAGTGGCCTAGCCAGTCTCCAGACCTCAACCCATAGAAAATCTGTGGCGGGAGTTGAAAGTCCGTGTTGCTCGGCGACAGCCCCAAAACATCACTGCTCTCGAGAAGATCTGCATGGAGGAATGGGCCAAAATACCAGCTACTGTGTGTGCAAACCTGGTAAAGACCTATAGTAAACGTTTGACCTCTGTTATTGCCAACAAAGGTTATGTTACAAAGTATTGAGTTGTATTTTTGTTATTGACCAAATACTTATTTTCCACCCTAATTTACGAATAAATTCTTTACAAATCCTACCATGTGGATTCATGGATTTTTTTTTTCACATTCTGTCTCTCACAGTTGAAGTGTACCTCTGGTGCAAATTACAACCTCTGTCATCATTTTAGGTAGGGGAACTTGCACAATCGGTGGCTGACTAAATACTTTTTTGCCCCACTGTATATACGTATATATATATATATATATATATATATATATATATATATATATATATATATATATATATATATTTCCTTTAATTATACTTTAAGTGTTTAAGTAATTGGTTAGTCTGTATTGTTCTTCACAATCAGTATTGCTCTCTTTTCTTTGAAAGAGAGCAATACTGTTTCTCTGTTTGGTGTTTCCTTTCTTTCTCCACAGTCAGTCTTGTTCCACGTCTGTTTCTCCCAGTGCCATACCTTTGTGTCTTAGTGTTTGTGTTCATAGTTATTATACTTCCTGTTTTATTTTGACTGTTTATTTTTGTTTCACCTGTTCTGTTGTTCCAGCTGTGTTCTCCCCTGTTTTCCATCCGCTATCCTCTGTGTACTTATGTCCTCTGTCTTCCTCTGCTTGGTGTCACGTTGGCCCCATTGGTCTGTATTTCCATGTCCTTCTTGTTTCCCTCTTTTGATTTTATCTCCTAAACTCAGAAAAAGAGCACTATTGAACACTAACTTTATTTTTGGCAGATATCAGAAAGCCAAAGTTCATTACACGCAGTGAGAAAAAAGTAAATGTGGAAAATATTATAGGCGGGAGTTTTCTTTTAACATGTGATACTAATAAATGGCACATGTGGATTATTTCTACTGACTGAAGCACCTCCCTAAAAGTAATGAGTCGAGGAACTAAAGGGTCATACAAATTTATCTTTACATGAAATGCTCTTCAATACACATATGGATTAAAGTGTATATCTGAAAATCTTGGCTCTTCCTTTATCAGTGTCTAAAAGTATGAGAGCGATGTAATGTCCATGTGTGCATGCTGAAAGAGACTGTGCTGGTCTGACCCCCCTCCTCCTTTCAGGGTCATTCTGGAGCCTGCTGGAGAACAGTGGCTGAGACCAGGTCTGAGGAAGTGTAAGTGTGTTTTAATGTGATTCGTGAAAACAAAGCAGCACACATTCAACCATCTTCAAACTGTCACATCACTCATTCACATCTGTCACCATCAAAGTGTCAATCAATGAACAGATGATGGATCAATAATTGCAGCTGGACTGTGTTTGTTCTCGCCATCAGATTCCTGTCAACTCACAATCGACAAAAACACAGTACACAGAAGTAGGCATATAGGATATTTTGTGCTCCTGGTCACCTCTGAAGATGCCCTTAATGCAACTGTCAGCTCGCAGTTTAATCGCCAGTGGTTCAATTGATAATGCAAAAAGAAGAGGGGATAAGGGACAACCTTGTCTCGTACCACGGAGAAGTGGGAAATAAGAAGAGAATAACGAATTTGTTCTAACACGTGCCATAGGTGAGGAGTAAAGTAACTGAATCCATGAAATGAAATTAGGGCCAAATCCAAATTTATGCAGAGTATAAAACAGATAATCCCACTCCACCCGGTCAAATGCCTTCTCAGCATCGAGTAATAAGGCAATTTCAGGGGTTGTAGTTGACTTGGTGTGTAATATGTTTAAAAACCTGCGCAGGTTGAAAAAACCATGCCTACCCTTCATGAAACCTGTCTGATCTGGAGAAATTAACAATGGTAGATATTGCTCTAGCCTGAGAGCAAGTGTTTTTGACAGTATTTTTAAATCTACATTTAAGAGTGATATAGGACGATATGAGGAACACTCTAATGGATCCTTATTTGGCTTCAATAGGAGTGAGATGGTCGCTTGTCGAAGCATTAGGGGAAGACATTTTGAAACCAATGACTCAATGAACATGTCTCGTAATAAAGGTGATAAACTGTCTTTAAAGGTCTTGTAAAATTCAACCGGATACCCATCTGGACCCGGGGATTTGCCATTCTGCATTGAGCTAATTGCCAATTTAATTTCTTCCACCGTAATTTGCTCCTCCAATTGGTCTCTGAATGCCGAGGTTAAAGTCGGAACTGTCATTCCATCAAAAAAAGCCTCAAACAGTCCAGGCGTGTTTAAAGATTCAGAATCATAGAGACTGGAATAGAATATTTTGAAACTCTCATTTATTTTTTGTGGTGTAGTGGTGACATGTCCAGATTCAGTCCTAATTTCAGGGATTATACGAGTTGCTTCTGATTTACGAAGCTGATGTGCTAAAATTTTAGATGCTTTTTCTCCGTGCTCATACCATCTTCCTCTAGATTTAAGAATCATAGACTCTGACTGCTGGGTTGAGATTAAATTAAATTCAGTCTGTAACGTTAGTCTTTGTTTATACAAGTCTGGAGAGGGGGTTGTAGAGTGTTGCTCATCCAATTGCGAAATAAGGTGTATCAATTCAGAAAGACGTTTCTGTTTCTGTTTTCTAGTATATGAACAGTATGATATAATATGGCCCCGTAAGAATGCTTTTAAGCTTTCCCAAACCGTACTATAGTCCATGCCAGGCGTAATGTTTGTTCTTATAAAGATATCAATTTGTTTGGAAAGATATTCCACAAACTCCTTATCCGACAAAGAAAGAGGATTGAGTCTCCAGGAGTACACAAAGGGTTCATCCGGGAAGCTGAGTTCCAAAACAAGTGGACTGTGATCAGATATTACTATGCTATTGTATTTACAAGTCTTGATATTGGGAAGCAATTTTTTGTCAACAAAAAAGTAGTCTATACGAGAATACGTTTGATGCACTGCAGAAAAAAAAGAATATTGTTTAGTGGAGGGGTAGAGAAATCGCCACGCATCAACAGCCCCATAGGTTTGTAAATAAGACTGTAACACTAATGAGGATTTAGGGAGTGGACAATGGACAGTTAGAGATGGTCATCTCTAGGAGGGAGTCCCTCCCTCTAAAACCACTCTGTGTGGGGAACATGAGAGCCAGACCACAGCTCAGAGGTGAGATGACCATCTCTAACTGTCCATGACTCTTCTCCATGGCACAGCTCAGCACTCACATCACTGCTCCATCATTACTCACAGGAACCAACCTGGACCTGAACCCAGCTGTGTGTCCTTAAAGAGTGACGGGTCAAAAAATCGCCTCATTTATTTTAAAGGACAAAAATCATCTGCAGAGAAGTGAGCTGTTAGTAATATGAACTTTTTGACAGTTATCATTTTGGTGCCTGTTGAAAGTAGGAACATGGGTAGTCCTGTAAAGGCCAAATTAAAGTGTTTACGTCTGGGTGAGACCGTTCCCCTTCCCGATACGTAACATACCGATGATTTGTCATGTCCTGAGGTGTCACATAGGAACCGGAAATGTAACCTTCCGCGCCCCTATGATGCATGCCGGGTTGTGGATAGAATCCAATAGAATGACTCTCCCGGTGGTAACACACGTTCCAGACGTGTATTCCAGCCCTAACCCTAAACTTAATCCTAATCCTAACCATAACCTTATCCCTACTCTTAACCACAACCTTAATCATATTAGATAGTATTTTCCAAAGCGATTCATAATGAGAAAGTAAAATAAATGTACATGTGTAGATTCAGTCCAAACAGTTCTCATGCTTCCTCCTGTTTCTGAACAGGTAACATAGAGATGTGTTGGGTGGCCAAAAGCATAACATACCGATGATTTGTCACATTAAACATATTATGCTTTGGGATGAGAACGTTTGTCTGGGTGGTGCTCTGTTCTTACAGTGACTGTTTGGAGTTTCTTTATGCTGATTTACAGTCTGGAAAAACAAGGTTGTATTTGGGATGATGGTGAGGTCTTCATCTGTTTTTGTTGCTGGAAATGAAAAAAAAAAACTTCTCTGTTTAACAGGACCTATGGGAGACCTGAACCAAGCAGTATATCTTTAAAGAGTGACGGGTCAAAAAATCGCCTCATTTATTTCAAAGGACAAAAATCATCTCCTGCAGAGAGGTGAGCTGTTAGTAACAATGATGCTGTTAGCTGTCAGTTTGGCATCTGATTTAAATGAATTGCTTTTTGTTGTTTCATGGCCCTAAACGGCATTTAAAAAAATAAGGAACTGAGCAAGGAATACCTTTATTCCACAGGGTGGGCCATTTATATGGATACACCGTAATAACATGGGAATGGGTGGTGATATTAAAGTCCTGTTTGTGGCACATTAGTATATGTGAGGGGGCAAACTCCTCAAGATGGGTGGTGACCATGGTGGCCATTTAGAAGTCGGCCATCTTGGATACAACGTTTGTTTTTTCAATAGGAAGAGGGCCATGTGACACATCAAACTTATTGGTAATGTCACAAGAAAAACAATGGTGTGCTTGGTTTCAATGTAACTTTATTCTTTCATGAGTTATTTACAAGTTTCTGACCACTTATAAAATGTGTTCAATGTGCTGCCCATTGTGTTGGATTGTCAGTGCAACCCTCTTCTCCCACTCTTCACACACTGATAGCAACACCGCAGGAGAAATGCCAGCACAGGCATCCAGTATCCGTAGTTTCAGGTGCTGCACATCTCGTATCTTCACACCATAGACAATTGCCTTCAGATGACCCCAAAGATAAAAGTCTAAGGGGGTGAAATCGGGAGACCTTGGGGGCCATTCAACTGGCCCATGACGACCAATCCACTTTCCAGGAAACTGTTCATCTAGGAATGCTCGGACCTGGCACCCATAATGTGGTGGTGACCATCTTGCTGGAAAAACTCAGGGAACGTGCCAGCTTCAGTGCACAAAGAGGGAAACACATCATCATGTAGCAATTTCAAATATCCAGTGGCCTTGAGGTTTCCATTGATGAAGAATGGACCCACTATCGTTGTACCCCATATACCACACCAAACCATCACTTTTGTTGTTCCAACAGTCTTGGAGGAATCCATCCAATGTGGGTTAGTGTCAGACCAATAGTGGTGGTTTTGTTTGTTAACTTCACCATTCACATAAAAGTTTGCCTCATCACTGAACAAAATCTTCTGCATGAACTGAGGGTCCTGTTCCAATTTTTGTTTTGCCCATTCTGCAAATTCTGTGCGCCAATCTGGGTCATCCTCGTTGAGATGCTGCAGTAGCTGGAGTTTGTAAGGGTGCCATTTGTGAGTAGCTAATATCCGCCGAAGGCATGTTCGACTAGTGCCACTCTCCAGTGACATGCGGCAAGTGCTACACTGTGGGCTCTTGCTGAATGAAGCTAGGACAGCCACTGATGTTTCTTCATTAGTGACAGTTTTCTTGCGTCCACATTTTGGCAAATCCAACACTGAACCAGTTTCACGAAACTTAGCAAGCAGTTTGCTAACTGTAGCATGGGGGATGGGTGGTCTTGTAGGGTGTCTTGCATTGAAATCTGCTGCAATAACCCGGTTACTGCGTTCACCAGTTATTAACACAATTTCGATCCACTCCTCACGTGTTAACCTCTTCGACATGTCAATGGCTGTGAACGAAGAGAAACTTGTAAATCACTCATGAAAGAATAAAGTTACGTTGAAACCAAGCACACCATTGTTTTTCTTGTGACATTACCAATAAGTTTGATGTGTCACATGGCCCTCTTCCTATTGAAAAAACAAAAGTTGTATCCAAGATGACCGACTTCTAAATGGCCACCATGGTCACCACCCATCTTGAGGAGTTTGCCCCCTCACATATACTAATGTGTCACAAACCGGACTTTAATATCACCAACCATTCCCATGTTATTACGGTGTATCCATATAAATGGCCCACCCTATACATTTAACCTTCTGCAGCTTATTGTGGGACCATCAATAGTCCTGCATAGTGTAAATGACTGTTTTACTTTGGGTGGTAAATCACAAACACTAGTCTGGAGTTTCCTTCTGCTCGGGCATGGCCTGCAAACCAGGTTCTCTTATGGATGACAAAAGTATTCTAAGTCTTCATCAAATTCTTTTGCTGGAAATGAAAAAACAATTTTCTTCTGTCTAACAGGATCTATGGGAAACCTACAGAACTTAGATCTGACACAAGCAGGGTATCTTTAAAAAGTGACGAGTCTAAAGATCGCCTTATTTATTTTAAAGGACAAAAATCATCTCCTGCAGAAAGGTGAGCTGTTACTAACACTGACGATATTTTAGCCACCAGTTTGGTGTTTGACTTAAATTAACTGGAATACTAAGGTATTAAGGAATTCCTTTATTATATAATATATACATAGATGTATATTTAAATATCTGCAGCTTATTGTAGGACCATCCATAGTCCTGCATAGTGTAAATGGCTGAGGGTCACATCATGAGGACCACGAAATACCTAATTACCATTTAAATCCAAATCATATTTACCTCACTGATTACACCTTAAACTAAAGTTGATTCACATTCTTTGAAATCTAGATTTACAGAAAACAATGGCAGATAATTGTGCAACAGCTCTTTATGTTGAAGAATGTACGTATCCATTCAGACACAATGAACTCAAGCACTCATTTTACCTGGAAATACCAAGATTACGTCATCACCAGTGTTCACAATCTGACAGTGAAAACAGGACAATAGTAGAAGAGAAGGATCTTAACACTATCAAAGGAGATTTTGAAAGAATCTCAAACAGTTACTGAATCCTCTGAATGTGTGAATATTTTTGAAATTATTAGAATATAAGAAATAAGAAATATCAAATGAAAGGAGGATCTGCTGTGAAAATATAATATTGTTGTCATTGTCCCTGATAGACAATAAATTGATGCAGTCTATTAAGTGTATGGAAAATCCATTGATACTGATGCTGGTTGGTTTTAGAAAGAAAACATTCTGAATAAAAAAAAAACCCCACAACAAAAAAGTGACTGCATTAAATTTGCACACATATGCTAAAGTTATTTGACAAACATAATAGAAGGTGTCAGGTTGAATTTACACAATGATTTTTCATGGAATTAACACATAACTGTTTATCAGATGTACAATGTTGAAAAAATGCTAAGCTGAGTAGATGAGTATCAATGAGATCGGCAAGAGTGGCAAACTTTTACAACTACATGGAGTCATATATAATCTAAACACCTTAGTTTTTTTTTCTTCAGATGTCACTTATGTTGTCTTTCCCCTGTGCATGAACTAATATTCATGAGTCCTCCACAGACTGGACCAGGAAAATTCAGAGGTTTCTAGTGGTCATTTTGTCCAGCAGGATCAAAAACAGCTGGACTCCATATTCATGGTACGTACATACAGTATATAACAACCACTCTTACATCTATTATGTTCATTCATCTTCATGTTGCTCTTTGTAGACCAGTGGAAGGACATGATGTCAGCACTATTTTGTCATTGACATAATATTCATATAATACTTTGTTCCAGCTGTTAGAGGACAACATCATCACGTTTGCAAAGAATGAACTGAAGAAGATGCACAAGATTTTGAGTCCAGATTATTTAGAGATGGAAGAAGATGATATGTCGAAGGATGACAATAAAAAGCAGAGGAGTAAAAGCAGAGAGGCATTTGTGACAATTGTGTTACACTTTTTGAAGAGAATAAAGCAGGAAGAGCTGGCTGACCGTCTGCAGAGCAGTAAGGGGATTTCTCAAAACATTAAAGCTGCAGCATGAATTTAAAATTTAAAAATGTCTCAAGACTTACTGAATTGAAATTTTGGGATATTTTCTGAAAACCAAATTAATGTAATGTATTTATTTTTGTGTTTTCAGAAATGTTTGCTCCACTTTGTCAACGTAAACTTAAATCTACTTTGAACAAAAAGTTCCAGTGTGTGTTTGAGGGGATCGCTAAAGCAGGAAACTCAACACTTCTGAATCAGATCTACACAGAGCTGTACATCACAGAGGGAGGGACTGCAGAGGTCAATGATGAACATGAAGTCAGACAGATTGAAACAACATCCAGGAAAGCAGACAAACCAAACACAACAATCAGACTAGACAACATCTTTAAAACTTCACCTGGAATAGATGAACCAATCAGAAGAGTGCTGACAAAGGGAGTGGCTGGCATTGGGAAAACAGTCCTAACACAGAAGTTCACTCTGGACTGGGCTGAAGGCAAAGCCAACCAGGACATCCAGTTCATATTTCCATTTACTTTCAAGGAGTTGAATGTGCTGAAAGAGGAAAAGTTCAGCTTGGTGGAACTTGTTCATCACTTCTTTACTGAAACCAAACAAGCAGGAATCTGCAGCTTTGAAGACTTCCAGGTTTTGTTCATCTTTGATGGTCTGGATGAAAGTCGACTTCCTCTGGACTTCCACAAAACTAAAATACTAACTGACTCCAGAAAATCCACCTCAGTGGATGTGCTGCTGACAAACCTCATCAGGGGGAACCTGCTTCCCTCTGCTCACATCTGGATAACCACGCGACCTGCAGCAGCCAATCTGATCCCTCCTGAGTGTGTTGACATGGTGACAGAGGTCAGAGGGTTCACTGACCCACAGAAGGAGGAATACTTCAGGAAGAGATTCAGAGACAAGAAGCAGGCTTCTAGGATCATCTCCCACATCAAAACATCACAAAGCCTCCACATCATGTGCCACATCCCAATCTTCTGCTGGATCAATGCTACAGTTCTGGAGGATGTGCTGAAAACAAAAGAACAGAGAGACATGCCCAAAACCTTGACTGAGTTGTACATCCACTTCCTGGTGGTTCAGGCCAAAGTGAAGAAGGTCAAGTATGATGGAGGATCTGAGACAGATCCACACTGGAGTCCAGAGAGCAGGAAGATGGTTGAGTGTCTAGGAAAACTAGCTTTTGAACAGCTGCAGAAAGGAAACCTGATCTTCTATGAATCAGACCTGACAGAGTGTGGCATCGATGTCAGAGCAGCCTCAGTGTACTCAGGAGTGTTCACAGAGATCTTTAAAGAGGAGAGAGGACTGTACCAGGACAAGGTGTTCTGCTTTGTCCATCTGAGCATTCAGGAGTTTCTGGCTGCTCTTCATGTCCACCTGACGTTCTTCAACTTCTGTGTCAATCTGCTAGAAGGAGAAACCTCTGCATGGTCTAAAGCATTTAATAAACTCAAACTCCAAAACTGTGGTGGACAAGTTCTTCACAAGAGTGCTGTGGACAAGGCCTTAGAGAGTCCAAATGGACACCTGGATTTGTTCCTTCGTTTCCTCCTGGGTCTTTCACTGCAGTCCAATCAAACCCTTCTACGAGGTCTACTGACACAGACAGGAATGAGCTCAGAGACCAATCAACAGACAGTCCAGTACATCAAGAAAAAGATCAGTGAGAATCTGTCTGTAGAGAAAAGCATCAACCTGTTCCACTGTCTGAATGAACTACATGATCGTGCTCTAGTTGGGGAGCTCCAACAGTCCCTGAGTATGGGAAGTCTTTCCACAGAGAAATTGTCTCCTGCTCAGTGGTCAGCTCTGGTCTTCATCTTATTGACATCAGCAAAAGATCTGGATGTTCTTGATCTGAAGAAATATTCTGCTTCAGAGGATGCTCTTCTGAGGCTGCTGCCTGTGCTCAAAGCATCTAAGAAAGCTCTGTATGTTACCATAAAGTTTTTAAGATCTATTCACAAGGAAGATAAAGACTGAATTTCCTGCTTTCTGTGTATTTTCTCTTAGGCTGAATAACTGTAACTTGACGGAGAGAAGCTGTGAAGCTCTTTCTCTGTCTCTCAAAGTAGAAGGCTGTGAGCTGAGAACTCTGGACCTGAGCAATAACAATCTGCATGATTCAGGCGTAAATCTGTTGATAGTTGGAATGGAGAGTATGCACTGTAAATTAGAGAAACTCAGGTCAGATACATTGTTTGTGGTTTAATGTGAGTGCTGTTTGCTAATTCGAACCTTCATTGAATGTAAACAATAACATGTAACTCTGAATTCTTTAAAGCATTTAAAGTTTTCCAGTTTCATATTGAGATTTACACATGTATTTAGTACTTTGTGGAAAACTTTGGAATTGTCTAAATTAGCATTTTTTTCTTTTTAACAATTTGTTTATCTTCAATAAGTATTTTTTTCTTCTAAATTACTGTCTCTTCAGACTGAGCACTTGTAACCTTTCAGAGAAAAGCTGTGGAACTATGTCGTCAGTTGTCAGTCTCCAGTTCTCTAGTCTGAGAGAGATGGACCTGAGCAACAACAACCTGAGGGATACTGGAGTAAAAGCTTTGTCGGCTGGACTAAGAAGTCCACACTGTAAATTGGAAACACTCAGGTCAGAAATCATCAATTGTTTAGTTGATGAACATTTTGAAATCTGGATTGCATAAGTACCCCAAGCAGGGGTTAGTTACTTATGCAAGTTTGAGGGGTTTTCTTTAACATTTCCATTTTTTTCTTCTTCTTTAATTCTTGCCCACTGATAAAATGAAGATTTCTCCTTCATTTGATTTTTGAACTTTGAGTTTTAAATCTGGACTAAATGTTTCTGATCAAAAAGTGAATAACATACAAATGTACAGTTTAGTGGAATGTAATGGTCACTTTCCACTGAAATATTTCAACACAGATATCCTGATTCAGGCTCAGTCATCAAGCTAAGTAAATCCCAAAAGGTTGATTCTGTACATCTGGATGTAATGATGAACAGAATCAACCTTGGGTTTCAACACAGAGTAGAAATTAAATTGGTTCGTATTATAACCAGAATGAATTATAATTTCAAAATCAATGTAACTTTTAATTTATAGTTATTATTTCATTAAAATTGTAGTTTGTCCTGTACTTTTTTTGTGCTAATTATCTGCTGTTCTCTAATAGTATCTGTAATGATTATTATGTGCAGGCTGTCGGGCTGTCTGATAACAGAAGAAGGTTGTACTTTTCTGGCCTCAGATCTGAGCTCTAATCCCTCCTGTCTCAGAGAGCTGGACCTGAGCTACAATCATCCAGGCGAGACAGGCATGCATCTGTTGAAGCAGCTGAGACTTGACACTCTCAGGTACAGAGAATGTCTCATAGCATCACACACATTTGAACACCGACGACTTATCAGAAGAAAGAGTATGTGACGCAGGAGCTTTTATTTATAGTAATCAAAAAGTAAAGTTATGTGTTTAGTGTGTGGAGAGCAGATTGCTGTGTTAAGACAAGATTTTTGATTTTAAACATAATCACAAAAACACAGTAAGCCATTCTCTGATGGGGAATTTAACACAGTGTTTAGTAGGGTCTGCCATGATAATATGCCCTGAGCTGGTATGTGTTCTGAGCCCCGCATGATGAGAGCAATTCCAAAACAGTTTAGAATGAAATGCACATGATTTCATTTCCCTTAATAATAATGGATTGGATTTATATAGCGCTTTTCAAGGCACCCAAAGCGCTTTACAATACCACTATTCATTCACTCTCACATTCACACACTGGTGGAGGCAAGCTACGGTTGTAGCCAGAGCTGCCCTGGGGCAGACTGACAGAAGCGAGGCTGCCATATCGCGCCATCGGCCCCTCTGGCCAACACCAGTAGGCAAGTAGGGTAAAGTGTCTTGCCCAAGGACACAACAACCAGGACAGAGAGCCCAGGGATCGAACCGGCGACCTTGCGGTTACAGATGCGATTCCCAACCCCCTGAGCCACGGTCGCTATAACTTGCATTATAGGGAAATGCTCCAATGATGTTCAGATTGAACTAATTGATATGCAGTCTGATTCAATACTGTCAGTCTGATTCAACTAGTATCACTGCTGGGATGGTATTTTTCTCTCAAAGAGGAGAACCTTCCACATATAGGTAGACCTGCTCAGAAGATGTTGGTTCTCTATGGATCTACATTTATATGTCAACAAACAAACACAGGAATGAAATTTAACAAATCCAAGTACAGATTCTCTGTCAGTGATGATCACCTGTCTGCTGTCCTTCACATTCCACCTCAGATATCAGACCTGACTTTAATGGACAAACTAACTAGACTTCTCTCACTGAAAAAGAAAAAAGAACCAAAAAACTGAAGAAAATAACTAAAGTAATTAGTTTAATTGCTTAGTAATTAGTAAAATTAAACTCCATTGAAATTGTGTAAAAACATGCATGTTTCATTCTCACTGATTTGGGAGTATTGATGAAATAGCTTTTAGTATGCTGTGACTTAAGGTGACTGTAGCTCAGGAGGTAGCACAGGCCAACTACTGATAAGAAGAGTAGGTGATTTGATCCCCGGCTGCTCCTGTCTGCGTGCTTTCAATCTTTTTGTTGGACTACACTGTTTTTTTTTTGTTTGTTTTTTTTACATGTAGCTGTAAGGTTTGGTTCTCTGCGCACCTGTGGAGGCATACAAGTGCACCGGTGAACCCCTTTTAACCTTAGCTTCATTGTCTTTTTAATTAGGAAGTCTCCTGTGAAAAGAAATGTTTTTTAAACTACATATGTCATGGTCTGGCATGGCAGACCATGGGGGGTGTAGGGAAGGAGGACCCAGGCGTGGTGCTCTGTGTGCGAACATTGCGTTTATTTACAGTGTGTGGTACAAAACAACAGTAAATCCCCGTGTTTTCCCCAGACTCCCGTGTCGTGTCCTCCTAGTGCTCTCTGCTCCCGTGTCTGCACTCCCGGTGCTCGCTGCTCTTCAGGCCTTCCACGCTCCTCCTGCGGGAAACAATAGCTGCAGCTGTCACGACACTAAACAATGGCAGGCATGCACTTAACAACAAAACCTAAACTGGGTGACTAACATGTAGTCTCACACAATGATCCCACATTGGTGGGAGCTCCAAGACTCTCTTAAGTAGCTCCCCCGACGAGGCCTGATCAGCAGCAGGTGTGTGGCTTCGGGTGTGGCCAGTCCCCTAGCAGGGCCACACCCACCAGGCCTGACGGCGCCTATAAACGAGTGCTCAGACACACAGCCACCCACACACACATACGTACAAGCATAGAGAAGGGGGAGCAACACCAAAAATACATAATATAACAGGTCCATGACTGCCCAGGGGTCCTGGGTCGCCCAGTCCCAGGACCCTGACAACATAACTGCGTGATGTTTAAGTTAATGAATGATCATTTTGACAAATAGAGATTACAATGATGATCCACATAATTTTAATTATGAATTCTGCTATAATAAAACAGACTAACTAGATCATGACAACCACTGGACAAGACTTCAGAAGCAT
>NW_024387209.1:167578-230483 GCF_900408965.1 Simochromis diagramma | reverse complement strand
TATGATCACCCATTTCCACAAGGTTTTATTATTTGCCAAAACTTACATATAAATTAAAATTTGTAAAATTTGATTTAAATTTTTGATGTTAGTTCTCGCCACAAAAATGTTGATTTTTTATGGTATTATAAGCTCTATTATTATTCGTGTTTGACCAGTCTATTTTGTTTGTTTTTTTTTTTTTTTTTCTGGTTACACAACTAGATGTTCGTGCGATTTTCTTCAAAAACGACTCTTTCTTGTTCATTCGTTTGTGTACGGAATATCAAAAACGTTCTCTTACTTTATCAGATTCAAACATACAAGACGTGGCTTTTTAAAGGAATGGCTGGGGGAACCTCTGGAGATTTGGGAACTGAGAGCTGAAAAAACTTCACGTTGAGTGTCTTGCAAAATGTTACTGACGTGTCCAAGGGATCGGCTTCAAGCCAATCAAAACCCAGTCAGTCGACGGGGAGAAACGCAGACAGACTGGGACACAGTGGCACTGATGGTGCAGATGTACGCTACCACGACCTTTTTGCAGCGGTGGACAAAGAAGAGGTTAAAGAAGATCAAAGGAATGAAGTCTGCATTTCGAGGAAATATAAAGGCTGTACCTGTGCTTTAAACATATCGGAACCTGAATCCCCTTATGGTTGCAACAGTGACAACCCATTTCTCCCAAATTCTGCTGCAGGATCAACCCGTCATGCCACATGTATGGGGTCCTTATGGTACTACATCATACGCCGCTAAGACTGATCTATCCAACTGTCCTATAGTGTAATACAAAAGGGGGGAGACGTAACTAGCCTGATTTAAGCGAAAACCTTGTCTGCCACCTTGCCCCAATCACTAACTTGCTTTATGTTGTGAACAGGTGTAGTCTGCCCCATCGAACCCACAATACACGTTTCAACTCCCCCCGTCAAAACACCTCTTTAGTTAAATCTGCTCTCTGAGTTTGTAACCATTTCTCAGTTTCCCAGACTTCCAAGTAGCTGATCTGTGGCCCTGACTAGCAATTCAATGCTATGCAGATTTTGTCCACTAGAGTTTCATGATGGAATACCCAACATAAAATTAGGAGAAACATATACTTTCTATTTTACCCTTAATTCCAGTTTATGTTAAAAAACACACCACCACAAACACACCTTTTTTTATACTTTATGACACACTTTTGCTTCAAAAGCCTCTTTTGCCTAACCTTCACATTTGTCCATTGTCTAGCAGGGTAGGTTAGAGTTTTGTGGGTGATCAGTTTTTAAAGTGAGCAGTGCCCCACACATCTTAATTTTGGAATAGAAGTCGAGAGAGAGAGGCAGTTGATAGCCATTGGATATAACCATGGCATAGTTTTCGAACAGGGAACAGCTGGGCGAACACAGTTCTGATGGGCAATTACACGCGTGACAAAACGGGAGACACAGAGACAGATTCGGCGGGTGCAGTGAGCGGAGAAGGAGAGCGAGAGAGAGCCCAGAGGCGGCACCGGAGGACGCACGATCATGCACGGGATGAGGAAAACCGGAACGTAAGGAGTGACACACGGCACAAGAACTCGCATAAACAGTATAAACTTAAACACACAGAGGACGGCAACAGGGCGTTCAGCCCTATACAGAGGGAAATAATTAAAACCATCAGGCGAACTAACCGGTTCCACAGAAACTCGACCATGGGTTCTCTAACCTTGTTGGCGGTACCGACCACCCCACCAGTTTCATATGTGCAGTCACTGAATTACCCTCTTTAGTGATAAAATAACATTATGATTTTTTTCAAATCAAGCCCTATTGTTTTTTACCTGGTGCACAAAATGAGCCGTGCATGTCACGGCGCGAGGCTCTGCCGAACCCCTGATGAGGACTCGACTCCCCGAACCCTAGTGGTTCCGATCGAACCAGCGTTAAGAAACCTACTGAACTCTAGACCCTTAGAAATTAAATAACACTCTCTAGACTAACAAAGAGAACTTGTGAGCATAATTCACAAACACCCCAATAAGCTATGATGAAGCACAGGAGACATCAAAAGCTAGGTCAGAAAACCCAGAAAACCTTAACATGAATTCAAACCTTTCCAATCAATCAAACTGAATACCGTCTTAGTGTAAGAAGTAAAAAGAGTAAACTGCAAGGATAGGTTGGAGCTCAGTACTTACCTTGTTTCTACTAGCGGTCGCTTTTGTCTGTTAAATCCACAAAGAGCAGTAAACTCAGATCAGCACCAGAGGGGCAGCTGATCTAAAACATGCAGACAAAGAAATTCACCGTCGTGAAGCGTTCCAATAGACATGATATATATATCAAATCTAGGGTCACCCTCATCCTCTAAATCTCCTACCTCTGATGTAACTCTGCTATTACTTTTTTTTTTTTTTGTTTTTTTTTTTTTTTTTTGCGCTTTCATAGTTTTGGTTTTTATTTCTTTTATTTTTGATGGTTTTTTTGCTTTCTTTTTTTTACACTAAGAGATTGAATTCAGTAATTTGCTCTAGCATCGCGGCCCTAACTGATGAATCCATTCATAATGACTAAGTGATGTCTCAGATATCTGCCTAAAATGTCTCCTGACATCTTCCTAAGGAGGGGTCTTGAGAAAGTTCAACTTAGAAGAGAGCCAAGGGCCAGACTTAGGACACACTGAAGATTTTTCTCCTCAGCTGGCTTGAGAAGACTCCTTTGGTAACCTCTAGAAGATTAAGGATACGTGGAGGTATAGGAGAGGTCTTAGAAGGCTCAGACAGCCCTGTATCTGGATATAGTGTTAGGAAAGATGGGTAGAATTTGTAATATTGTACTGATATCCTACACTGTAATGTAGAATGATCACACCACATTCCATGATATGTTTTCATTGTTCACTAACTCTTACATCTTTCCTGTTTTTCTTTCTGTTTAAGATGCTGTTTGTTCAGTGTCAATGCAAAAATTAAGTCCAAACTCAAAGAAGAAATTCCAGTGGTTGTTTGAGGGGATCGCTAAAGCAGGAAACCCAACATTTCTTAATCAGATCTACAGACGGAGGCTCCTACATTACGAAACAAAAGCTACAAAGGTTATTACTGATGAACATGGAAGTTAGACAGATTGAAAACGCATCCAGAAAATGCACAGATCAGAAACAAACCATAAGATTAGAAGATATCTTCAAAGGCTCCACTGGAGAGATGAACAATCAGAACAGTGCTGGACAAAGGGTGGCTGGCATTGGGAAAACTGTCTTAACACAAAAATTTCACTCTGGCTCTGGCTGCCTGAAGACAAAACCCCAACGAACATTTGACTTCACTTTTCCATCACTTTCAAAGAACTCAATGTGTTGAAGGAGAAAAAGTTTCGCTTGGTGGAGAAACTTGTGCATTGTTTCGTTTACTGCAACAAAAAAAGCAGGAATCTGCAGCTGTGAAGACTTCTAGGTTGTGTTCATCGTAGACGGTCTTCCGATGAGTGTCGGCTTCCTTTGCGATCTTCCACAACACTGAGATCTTACTGATGTTACTAGAGGTCTACCTCAGTGGGTGTTGCTGACAAACCCATCAGGGGACATCTGTTTCCCTCTGTCGCCTCTGGATAACCACAAGACCTGCAGCAGCCAACAAATCCCCTCCTGAATGTGTTAGTTGGTGACAGAGGTCAGAGGGTTCTGACCAACAGAAAGAGAGTACTCTTAAGAAGAGTTCAGAGATGAGGAGCAGGCCAGCAGGAGCATCTCCCACATCAAGACTCACGAAGCCCTCCACATCATGTGCCACATCCCAGTCTTCTGCTGGATCACTGCTAATTCTTGAGGATGTGCTGAAAACCAGAGCACGAGGAAGCAGCTGCCCCAAGACCTGACTGAGATGTACATCCACTTCCTAGTGGTTCAGGCCAAAGTGAAAAAGGTCACAGTACGATGGAGGGTTGAGACAGATCCACACTGGAGTCCAGAGAGCGGAAGATGATGAGTCCTCTGGGAAAACTGGCTTTGATCAGCTGCAGAAAAGAAAATGATCTTCTATGAATCAGACCTGACAGAGTGTGGCATCGATATCAAAGCAGCCTCAGTCTACTCAGGAGTGTTCACACAGATCTGTTAAAGAGGAGAGAGGACTGTACCAGGACGGGTTGTACTGCTTCATCCATCTGAGTGTTCAGGAGTTTCTGGCTGCTCTTCATGTCCATCCTGACCTTCATCAACTCTGGAGTCAATCTGCTGGTAAAAAAAACAAACCTCATCCACCTTTCCCACATGTGCTTGTGGATCAAGGCCTTCACAGAGTCCAAACGGACACCTGGACTTTATTTCTCCGCTTTCTGCTGGGTCTTTCACTGGTAACCAATCAGATTCTACTCAGAGGCCCTGTGGAACTGATTTCAGAAAGTATCTCAAAAGCAAGTAAACAGACAGTCCAGTACATTGAGAACAAGCCTGTGAGAATCGGCCTACAGAGAAATTATCAATCCTTTTCATTGTTCTGAATGAAACTGAACGATTGTTCTCTAGCAGAGACACATCCAGTTGATCCTTGAGTTTAGGGCGTCTCTACGCATCACGAACTGTCTCTCCTGACGAGTGGTTCAGCCGTAGTCTGTCATCTTATGTCATCATGAAAAGTGATCTGGATGTGTTTTGAGTGAATAAATATGAGGTTCAGAAAGGGTCTCTTTTCTTGAGGCTGCTACAGCCAGACTCAAAGACTCCAAGAAAGCTGTGTAAGTACACAGATATTCATTGAGATACTCAGCTTACTAGAAGAGCTAATCATTGCTTTGTTATTTGATTGATTGATTGACTGATTATTTTCCCTTTAGACTAAGTGGCTGTAACCTTTCACTGAGAAGCTGTGAAGCTCTGTCCTCAGTTTTAAACTGTGACTCATCTCATCTGAGGAAGCTGGATCTGAGTAACAACAATGTGCAAGATTCTGGTGTGAAGATACTGTCTGCTGGATTGAAGAGTTCATACTGCAGACTGGATTCACTCAGGTCAGAACAGAGTTAAAAGGCATGAGAACTCTAAATACTTGATAAACTAAATAATAATAATAATAATAATAATAATAATAATAAGGTTGCAAGCACAGATGATAGGGCCCTTGTGTATGTCCAGGCAAGCTGTAGTTACTTTTGTACATCTTGGTTGGAGCCTTTAATGTAAATTTGATCTACATGAGATGACACTATGTGTGATCTAATATCGCAGCATAGATATCTCAATGCTTGGATTCTCATGAAGCATGTGATGTTTAGGGCAGATCGAACTATACTTATATTTTATTTGCCCGAAAAATGCTGTTTCACAAAAACACAACTTTACATCACCAATATCTTTGGATTGAACTCACAAAAGATGCAGCCAGACTTGCACCTTAAAATCAAAATACAGTGGGATGCAAAAGTTTGGGCAACCTTGTTAATAGTCATTATTTTCCTGTATAAATCGTTGTTTTTGTTACAATAAAAACGTCAGTTAAATATATCATAGGGGACACACACACAGTGTTATAGTTGAGAAGTGAAATGAAGTTTATTGATTTTACAGAAAGTGTGCAATAATTGTTTAAATACTAAATATCAGGCGGGTGCATAAATTTGGGCCTGTTGTCTTTCTTTTATTGATTCCAAAACCATTTGACCTACTTCTTGGCTCAATTGGCTTGGTCCGCTCAGTGCCCCTGACGCTCCTCCTACACTGTTGAATCTCTAATGGAGACAGAGTAGTTTGGGGGTCCAATTGTAAGTTTCCCCTCCTTTTCTTGTTACTTTTCTCTCTGAAGAGTTGCACCATGGTGTCTCCACCCAACTCTCCACTGCCCTGCAAGACAAAGATTGTTGCACCATCATCTTTTAGGGGAAGGATACAGAAAGCTGTCTCAGAGATGTAGCTGTTTCCACAGTTCGGAACATATTGAGAAATGGAAGACCACAGATCAGTTCAAGTTAATGCTCGAAGTGGGCAGAACCAAGAAAAATCTTGGATAGACAGAACGACGAATGGTGAGAACAGGTCAGAGTCAACCCACAGACCAGCACCAAAAGACCTACAACTCTCATCTTAGCAGCAAATGGAGTCACTGTGGCATCGTTCACCATTCAGCGCACTTTACACACGGGAGATGCTGTATTTGAGAGTGATGCAGAGAAGCCTTTTGTCCGCCCACAGCACAAACAGAGCCGCTTGAGGTATGCTAAAGCACATTTGTGACAAAGCCAGCTTCATTCTGGATAAGGTGCTGTTGGACTGAATGAAACTAAATTGAGTGTATTTGTGGCATAGCAGAGGCGTTATGCATGGAGAAAAAGAAACACAGCATTCCAAAAAAAAAACACGCTGCTATACCTACAGTAAAATATGGTGGTGGTTCCATCCTGCTGTGGGGCTGTGATGTGGCAGTGCAGGACTGTGAATCTTGTCAAAGTTGAGGGACACATGGGATTCCATACAGTATCAGCAGATTCTTGGAGACCATGTCCAGGAATCAGTGACCAAGCTGAAGCTGCGCCCGGGGCTGGATCTTCTTTCAAACAAGACAATGACCTGAAACACTGCTCAAATCCACTAAGGCATCATGTCACAGAGAACAAGTACAACGTTCTGGATGGCCATCTCAGTCCCCAGACCTGAATATTACTGAAGATCTGTGGTAAAGAGAGCTGTCATGCTCGGCAAGCCATCAAACCTGAATGAACTAGAGATGTTTGTAACGAGGAATGGTCCAAAATACCTTTCAACCCACAATCCAGGCTTCTCATTGGAACCTAACGGAAGCATTTAGAGGTTGTATTTCTGCAAAAGGAGGATTCTACTAAATATTAATTTCATTTTCTTTTTTTTCTGGTGCCCAAATTTGCATACCTGCCTGATTTGGTTTTTAAACAATTATTGCACACTGTCTGTAAATCCAATAACTTCATTTCATTTCTCAAATATCACTCGTGTGTGTCTCTTATATGATATATTTAAATGACATTTTTATTGTAACAACCAACGATTTATACAGGAAAATAATGACTTATTAAAAAAGGTTGCCCAAAGTTTGCATCCCACTGTAGCTGATTTGTTATGGGTTTTTTATGACTTTTTTTTGCACATCTCAGCACATTACACGAGGGAGCTAAATTTCAATAGACAGTAATTAAATTGTAGCACCAGGGCCACACTTCGACAAGAGGAGTTGTTAATAAGTTATATCCTCAATTTTGTAGGACTCTTGTGCGTGAAAGAAACCAAGATCTTCATTCCGGCAAATCTCCGTTAACAAGTTACCGCGGATCGCCCCGTGCGTGGGGCTGGACAGCGTCAACACGTTAACAAGCTAACTGCGCTAACGCACTAGTTCCCACCAATTGAGCACTGCGTGGCACATCCGACATTCTGTTTTACTTTTGTCCATGACGCGCTTACCATCAGGGTCATGCTTCACATGAAAACCAAGATAGTTCCAAACGCCAGATCTGAATGAGGGTGGGGGAGGTTCAATTTCAGGTAGCGTTCAGGCAGTTGCCATGTTGCAACGAGCTTAGCTTCTGTCTTGCTAGCTTGCGCTGCGCTCAGTCGATCTGCGCTCGACAGTGCAACCTAGGCGGAGTAGTCAAACGCAGATCCACTGAGCGCTCAACACAGACAGCATCGTCAGAAGAAAAGTTGATAAAATAATAAAAAATTTTGTATTGTTCGATACATATGCGTACCGAACCGAAAGCACTTTAATCGAACGGTTCAATAGCGATACGAGTATGTTGCACACATATACATACATACATACATATATATACGTATTATAACATATATATACTAGGGGTGCAATGCATTTAGGACGTTTTTTACTCACTTTATGTCTCTTCCACGATGTTATTTCTCTCTCCAACAACATAGGTTACAATTAGATTAACATGACCAATTATGCAAATTAGGCGATGACGTCATTTAGCGACTTCTAGCAACTTTTAGGACAACCAATAGCGATTTCCTTACTGAGGAGTTGGCAACACTGTTGGAACTATTTTGGTTTTCATGTGAGTATGACCCTGAAGGTAAGCGCGTCATGGACTAAGTAAAACAGTATGTTGGATGTGCCATGCAATGCTCAGTTACATGGGTGGGAACTAGTGTGTTAGTGCAGTTAGCTCGTTAACCGTGTTGGCCGTCCAGCCCCACGCACGGGGCGATCCGCGGTAGCTCGTTAACGGAGATTTGCCGTGTTGTGGCGTTAACATCATTTCAACGAGATTAACCTGAAAACACTAGTGGGAACACAACAAATATGACTGCACATTTACTCCGACAGCATCCTAGTGCAAAGACAAGTGGAAGCAGACAAAAACAACAAGGACGCATGCTACAAACTTTACCCGAGTCATTTAGACAGCCGTTAGCACATGATTCTCCTTATGGGGACCTGATATGTTTAATATGCTGCTGAGAATATAGCCCAGAAGAAGCACATAGTATAGCTTTTATTTTGGAAAGAGCTATTTCTCTGTAATAAACTCTTTTCCAAAGATGAGTGATTCCTCAATCAGATACAGGGCTCGCAAATCGCTAGCCCGACGTCCAGGGGCTAGCGATTTTTCCAGTCGGGCTACCAAAATCTATCTCTGCCCTGCCCGTCGGGCTATTGTAGGAAGGAAAAATATATGTCAATGCTTTTTGCATTCTTTCGGAAATATAGCTGGGTAATTATGTCATTGGCATCGGTGAGCCACTGTCAATATGTGACATATTGAAATCGCGTTTGAATTTTGCGCTTGTTTTTTGCTTTCACTCTGCAATCGCGCAAAACTGTGTATAGAGAGCGACAGTACTGATTGGTGAGTGACAATAATTTGCGCACCAATTCCTCTGACATCGTCTTATCAATCGTTAGCTTACTACGCAAACATGACAAGTGAAATCTCCCGCAGCAAGCTTAAACCATGTGAGAGGTTGATCGTGCAGAGAATCGCTGAGCGTTATGTGAGTGCGTGTGTAAAAGCGCAGGATATATATTCTAGTTCTGCTGAGCCAAATAATACAGGTCAGGGTGAAGAAGTGACAGCCAAAGAAAAGCTTACCACAAACGGAAAAGTTATGACAAATCAGACTATAAGGCAAAAAGAAAGTGCAGCTTTATGGTTTCATGGACAAAAGAATTTCTCTGTGGCTACAATATGACGAGCTAAATAACCGGGGCTGCACATAAGTGGTCCGCAGGTGCGCATTCGCTGTCAAATAAAAAACGCACAACAGATAAGAAGTTGCAACGCGTGTTTGCGTACATAAGATTTTCTGGAGGAGGACAGACATTTGGTTTAGAACTCTTAAAGATGTCGAAGAAGCAAACTCCTTAAGCAATTACTTTGGTTTTCCTCCACCTCCAAAGAAATGTCAGAAGGAGTCCGAACCACAAAAGAAGCACGTATTCTCGGAAAAGTGGTTGCAGGAGGTGAGCTGGCTTCAAACAAATGATGAACGCACAGAGATGTGGTGCGGAATGTGCCGTGAAAATCCAACTCTAGCGGACAAAAACAGTGCTTTTTATATGGACGCAAACGCGCGTTTGAAACTTCTTATCTGGTGCGCGGTCTTTATTTTGACAGCGAATGCGAACATGCGGACCACTTATGTGCACCCGTGTAAATAACAATGTTCTGCCGGGTGTGTTGTTGGTTTTCCCTCGATTCTGAGTCGACGAGCGCCTTTGTTACTGGGACCAGTCATTTTAAGAAAGGCCCCCATTAGAACCCATGAGAAATGCAAGAAATGCATTATTGCTCAGGTCTGCAATATCTTTCCCAGAACAAACACAATTGCAAATAACATACTAAAAATAAACCTGAAAATCAGTTTAAAAACAGCGTACTAATGTTGCAAAGAGTGAACTACCACTGCACAATTTAGCAGTCTTTGCAAACTTCAAAAAGCAAATGGCCTCGATCTTGGTTCCACTTGCCTCTTACCTGTGACTTCAGTGGAAATTTCAAATTCAGGATCTGACACAGACTGATTCATGTTCTACACCAGTTCTTACAAGTTCATAGAAATTTCTGTTCAATTAGAACCAAGTATTTGAGTTGATGATTGTAATTTTTATACAATGTTGTAATTTATTTTTCAACAATTTTTTGATTAATATTTTGTTTCCTTTACAATATTATACTTTAATGTATAATATTGTAAAGGAAACAAAACAGGAAACAAAACATCAAAAGAATTGCTCTCTTTTTTATTTGGGCTACTTAAATTTATTTTGGGCTACCAAAAACTGAAGAGTCCCTGCCCGAAGGGCTACCAGGGATTTTGAAATTTTGCGAGCCCTGAGATATATATATATTTTCTTATTACTTTTTTGTTTCAGCAACATTAAATTTAACAACTGTACTTTTGAGTTAAAATATATATTTATAATTTTAATAAATGACAAATTAAAAAGGCATGAACATTTTTTTTTGTATCGAAAAAATATCGAACCGTGACACCAAAGTATCGATACGAACCGAACCGTGAATTTTGTGTATCGTTGCACCCCTAATATACACACACACACACACACACACACACACACACACACACACACACATATACAAGGTGAACAGCAGTATTACAGATCCCTGCGGAGCTCCTGTACTGTACATCACCAGGTTAGACACAGTACCGCCAGGTCTCACATACTGTGTCAGGTAGTCCTTAACCCATGAGTGGTTGTTAATATTATGGTTATTGAGTTAATTAAATCATTGACCTGCAGATCACTTGACTGGATATTACTCAACTTTAAGAGTTGTACAAGATCATCTAAGGAAACAACACACTTTCAACTTGCATATTTTGTTACCAGATAAGATTCTTCTAAAGATCGCACAGAGTCACAGAGGAATGAATAAAACACCCTATTCCAGGATAAAGAGGTTCAGTGAATATGGTGTTGAAGGTGTGGAGGTGGATCAGAGTGTCAGAGAAGACTCTGTAGAAGGACAGAGTGCCAGCAGGACAGTCCACAAACACTCCTACTCTGTTAGAGACAGAGGAGGACACAGTGGGAGACAAAAATGGGAGGAGAGCATGTCTGTTGTTGTGCCAGACAGAGAAACAATTATCAAAGCAGAAGAGACTCCAGGACTGATCATTCTCCCCAAACCTGCAATCAAGCTCGTCTCCTCTTCTTCTGATTCCTCTGTAACTCACAGCTAACTGAACATCTCCTTTCCATTCAAACTCCCAGTAACAGCGACCTGTCAGGCTATTTCTACACAGCATTTGAGGACACCTGTCAAACCTCTCCGGATGGTCAGGATATGACTGATAGCCCTCATATACCACCTTCCTGCTGTTGTCAGTGAGCTTGAGTTTTCTGTTTGCCGTGTTTGAGTCCAGCGTGAGTTCACATGCATCTAATGGAGATATCAAAAACACAGCAAAGGTTATTCATCTGTTTGGAGTTCATTGAATGTGTGCTTCTTTGCTTTTATGAATCACATTGGAAACAGGCTTACACTTCCTCAGGCCTGGTCTCAACCACTGAACTCCAGTAGGCTCCAACCTAAAAGAAGAAGGGGGGGTTAGCTCAAGCAATTATTTAAAAAAAAAAAAAAATCCCCTCTCGCCCCTGTGGGCAGTCTATCCTTCAAGCTTGGGTCCTCTACCCAAGCTCAGGAGCTAGAGCAGGTCAGCTGCTGATCGGCAGGTTGGTGATTCGATCCCTGGCTCCCCTAGTTTGCATGCCAAATATCCTTAGGCAAGATACTGGGATCTGCTGGTGAGTCACCGCACCTAGTGCGCCGATTACCACTGTTACCTTCACCCTCCACATCTTCTCAAGCTCTTGTCTATGTGTATATATATGTATACATATGCATATGGTAAATGGTCTGTATTTGTATAGCGCTCTACTAGTCCCTAAGGACCCCAAAGCACTTTACACATTCAGTCATCCACCCATTCACACACAGGTGATGGCAAGCTACATTGTAGCCACAGCCACCCTGGGGCACATTGACAGAGGCAAGGCTGCCAGACACTGGCGCCACCGGGCCCTCTGTCCACCACCACAAGGGTGAAGTGTTTTGCCCAAGGACACAACGACCGAGACTGTCCGAGCCGGGGCTCGAACCGGCAACCTTCCGATTACAAGGTGAACTCTCTTGTGCCACGATGTATTCGCCTTGTAATCGGAAGGTTGCCGGTTCGAGCCCCGGCTCAGACAGTATATATGTATACATACACACACACACACACGCACGCGTATACACACACGCGTATACACACGTGTATACACACACACGCACGTGTATACACACACACATACACGCGCACACACACACACACACACACATACACATATACATATTGTAGCGGGTCAGGACTGTTCGGGGTTCTGTTTGTACAGTTATGTTTTGTTTATGTTGCTATAGTGACGGGTGACGCCCTCTCGCTGCGACGGTGTGTCCTTCCGGGATCAGAGGGCGCCCTGTGTGTGTTGTTGTTGTTGCCCGCGCTGAGCAGTTAGCTAGCGGCAGTGTTCTTCTGCAAGTGTTAATAAACGGCTGTGCTCCCTGGCTAGCTCACGGGAAGCAAGACCAAACGATACCTCCGTCTCCTCCTTGTCTGAGCTCGCCACATTGGTGTCAGAAGTGGGATAGCTCACCCTCGCTGTAATGGAGAGAGACATTCAGAGGCTGGAGCAAGCCGTCGAGGAGAACATTCCCCGCTTGGGAAACTGGCGATGGAAGAGAGAGGATGTGAGCGACCATGTAAGTCCCCCGACGGGTCCCGATGGCGCGAGCGCACCGCGGCGGCAGCCCGTCGCGACAAATGCTAGGGCAATGCTTCATGGGCTACCTCTGTCGACCCACACGCCGAGCCCCCAACCGCGAGCAGTTATGCCTACCACGCCAGTTAAGGTACCGAAATACAACGGGCTAACCCCGCTAGAGCCCTACCTCTCACAAGTGCGGCTGGCCGCCAGACATAGTGGCTGGAGCGAAGAGGAGACTGCTACACACCTAGCGCTAGCATTAGAGGGAGACGCACTGCAGATACTCCTTGACCTAGCCCCGGCAGAGCAGCATGAGCTCCAGGCCCTCACCGCGGCACTTGAGAGGCGATTCGGGCAGCGGCACTCCACTGATCTGAGCAGAGAGCAGCTAACCAACCGGAGCCGTCGACTGGGGGAGAGCCTGGGCACCTTTGCAGCAGACGTGTTGCTGTATGCTCATCGTGGCTACCCGGAGTTTCCAGCAGCAGCCCGTGAGGAGCTTATGTAACTCATATTTGAGTATGGCTTAACTAGAATATACCAGAATAAGAAAAGAATCATTAATCTAGGCAGCACACTTCATTTATAATGAATAAACCATAGGTGCAGCAGTTAAGGAGTTAACTGTTCTGGTTTAGACACGTGTTACTCTAGGCCAATGAGCTGCTGAAACGTGGTACAGGCTCCGCCTGCCGCCCCTGCCTAGGAGGACACAGATTTTTCTCTTCTCTCTCTCGCTCGCGAACCTTCCATGAGCAAGCTAGTGAGGAAACGAGACACGGCGATTTACTGAGACGAGGTATGAAAAAGAGTAATATAGACGGAGAGCTAGCACTCGCCGTTTACGAAAGATTGTTTACTGTATGTATATTGCTAAGACGAGTAATTAGCTGGTTCTTTTTACATTGCTTAGTCGAGAAAGGTCGGGAGTTAGAGACGACGCCATTTCATCGGTCGTGCGCCATCTCGCGCTGCTCCGTCTTTCTAATTCTGAGATCGGTGAGCAAAGTGTTTTACTTGTTCATTATTTATCTGTGTTTCATGAATGCCTTGCAAGTAAAATGTTCCAGTGTTTAATGATAATTGTTTAGGAATGTTCTGTAGGAAACTTTGTTCAATTTACTGAAACCCAGTAGTTGAAGCGAATGTGTGAATTGTGATTTTATGAGGAACTTAATATGTCCCATGACACTGTCGTTGACAGGTCAGGTTTTTTTTGTTGTTGTTTGGTTTTGTTTTTTGTTTCTTTGGTTTGTGTCTTCCTGGTGCATTCCAACAGATCCTGAAATTGATGGCGAGCCAACCCCGTTGAAGGACCAAATGACTTTGTTCTGTCCTGCACATCAGAGTGTGGTAGGCCAGATGCAACAAAACAGAAACACACCACGCCATTTTGTACTCGTAGTCCCCCTTCTTCACACACATCCCCCTGGACTCACGGGCGGGTGGTTTTAAGGACTCGTTTTACAGACTCTGTACATTCCATGAATGTGAACAAAAGTGAGTGTGAGCAGTCGGAAATAACCCTCCAGCTGATTAACTGTTGCTATTTGTAAACGAAGTCTGTGAAAATGCAAATAAGTGTTAACATTTATATGCTGATGATTAAAATTGTGGTTCATTGTTGGATGTGAACTGTACTTCTAGAAAGGGTGCACCCAGGTAAGATTTCTTTCTTATCGAGTGATTACTGTGATTTTGCCAAAAGGTATTATTAAGAGAGTACTGGTACCGAAAGGGAATAATTTCATTTGTAAATGTTTTGTATGTTTGTCATAATGTGCTGTTGTTTCTAATTGAGAAGAAAAATACAATTCCGGTTATTTTTCAAAACTCGCGGTTGTCTGAGTCTCATTCAGTTCGCCTCTCCTGTACGTAGCCGAACCTACTGGTCCAAATCATTGAGCTCTTTGGTGTCAAATTTGGGTGACATACTCCTTTTTTTGATCTGGGAGTATTCGAAACACGCACATTAGTGTTACACTTAGCCTGCATACTTTTCTGCGAGGACTTTTCCCAGAGCGACTACGCCAACACGTCCGCCTGGCCATGCCTCAGACCCTCCGTGGGGCGCTCCTTGAGGCTGAAAGGGCCAAGCCGGTGCTCACCTCGCGACCTAACCAGCAGGTGCCCCCCCCAAACTACCCCCAAATCAGAGCCGCAGACTGCGATGGGGAGGTCGCCAAGATGTCCCAGCTGCAACCCTCGGTGCCCCGGAGGCGTCCTCGTCGACCGACCGACCGCTGCTACTGGCGCGATGAACCTGGCCACGTGGCGCGTGACTGCCCAGCACCAGCCCCGAAGACCAGAACTACGCAGCCTCAGGGAAACGAGGAGGGAGCGGTGTAGCGAGGGGACCACCGCTCCAGCTTCCTGCCCCCCCTCCAAGGACGATGCACAGTGGTGGGCCGAGTTGGGCACCTCAAGGGACTCTACCTGAGCTGCTGTGTTGAGGGCCAGCCATGCCAGGCCCTGGTGGACACGGGGTCTACCATTTCCCTGATACGACCTAGCGTGCTCCCTGAAACATCCGGGCCACTGGTGAAGGGTTGGTTGCCCACAGACACCCAGCTGATGACAGTGACGGGGGAGAAAACTGTTATGCGGGGGAAGAAACCGTTGCGGATCCGAGTGAAGGATCTAGAGCTGGTGCACGACTTCTGGCTCGCCGACATTCAAGACCAGTGCATCATTGGCCTGGATCTGCTGAGCCGCTGGGGGGCCTGCATCGACACCGCGAAGCTAGCAATCACTCTTGGCGCAGAGACTTTTGCTCTCCAGCACAGCCAAAAGCAGGGAGCGGGGACCAGACGAGACAGACGTCGGGCAGCTGCCGCTCAGCAGATTTCGGATGCCGGTGGCTCCGGGTCATCTCCACTCGCCTCAGCCTCTCAGCCTGACAAACCTCCTTCGACCGAGATCCAGCATCGGGCAGGTCGACAGCATGGCAACGCTGATGCCCTCTCCAGACGGCCCTGCATAGCCGTCGAGTGCCGCTACTGCCTGCGACAGGAGAAGCGAGCCCAGGAGGTGCTGGGGGTGGCTACTGCTCAGGCCACAGCCGGCGGAGGGGGGTGGCTCCCATTGACAACGCAGCAGCTGAAGCGGGAGCAGGAGGCCGACGCAACGTTGGTTCAGGTGGGGGCCTGGCTGGAGGCGGCGCAGCGCCCCGCCTGGACGGGGGTGTCAGGACAGGAGCCCGAGGTGAAGGCCTACTACTCCCAGCACAACAATCTGGAGACCCACGACGGCCTCCTGTACCGGAGATGGAGGGCCCCGGTCAGGGCAGAGATCTCCTGCAGCTGTTGGTGCCTCGGTCGCTGCGGTCGCAGGTGCTTGAGCTGGTCCACGGCTCGGTGGGGGCAGGACACTATGGGAACGCCAAAACTCTCCGCCGCCTCAGGGGACGGTTCTACTGGCCTGGCTGTCGACGGGATGTGGAACTTCATGTGCACTGCTGTGACACCTGCACGGCACAGAAGGGCCCCACTCAACGCTCCACTGCCCCCCTTCAGCAGTACCTGGTGGGGGCCCCAATGGAAAGAGTGGGAGTGGACGTCCTAGGGCCTTTCCCCGTCACGGAGTCAGGGAACTGGTATGTGTTGGTGGCTATGGACTATTTCACGAAGTGGCCAAAGGCCTACGCGGTGTCGGACCAGAGCGCAACGACGACGGCCGAGAAGCTGGTGGAGGAGATGTTCACCCGTTTTGGGGTCCCGGCTGAGCTCCACAGTGACCAGGGGCGTAACTTCGAATCGAAGGTCTTCGGGGAGATCTGCCGGCGACTGGGGGTGGAGAAGACGAGAACCACACCGCTCCACCCACAAAGCGATGGCTTGGTTGAGCGCTTCAACCGCACGCTGGCCACCCAGCTCGCCATTCTCACCAGCCGCCACCAGCGGGATTGGGACCGACATCTGCCCCTGGTCCTTTGGTCATATCGGACTGCGGTGCAGGAGTCCAGCCAGTGCACACCTGCCGCTCTGATGTTTGGACGGGAGCTCCGGACGCCTGTGGATCTGGTGTTCGGGTCCCCCCCGAGCCGGAGATTGATGGTGGGCCAGAGATTGACTACTACAGGAGGCTGAGGAAGCGGCTGCAGGTGGTTCATGACTACACCCGTCAGGCCCAGGCCAGCGCCGGAGTACGACAGAAAAGAGCCTACGACACCAACTGCCGAGGGGGGTTTTCATGCCTGGCGACAAGGTTTGGGTGTACTGCCCGGTTCGCAAGAGAGGAGTGTCCCCCAAACTCTGCAGTCACTGGCAAGGGCCGGCGGAGGTCGTGGAGCGGCTAACAGGAGTGGTGTACCGTATCCGCATGCCGGGCCCGGGGCGCATGGTGGTGTTGCACCGGGACAGGCTCTCACCGTACCGACCGCTCGCTCCGGCAGACGCCGGGGCAGGGGATGATGGTGGCACCCCATGTTCTGACCCGAGTGACTTTTCCCCCGCCGGTCGTGACCAGCCGGTGCGCCAAAAGAAGGCACCTGGACATTTTCAGGACTTTGTGTGGGGTAATGGGGTCGTCGAAGACGACTCACCCCTTAGGTGGGGGCTATGTAGCGGGTCAGGGCTGTTCGGGGTTCTGTTTGTACAGTTATGTTTTGTTTATGTTGCTATAGTGAAGGGTGACGCCCTCTCGCTGCGACGGTGTGTCCTTCCGGGGTCAGAGGGCGCCCTGTGTGTGTTGTTGTTGTTGCCGCGCTGAGCAGTTAGCTAGCGGCAGTGTTCTTCTGCAAATGTTAATAAACGGCTGTGCTCCCTGGCTAGCTCACGGGAAGCAAGACCAAACAATACCTCCGTCTCCTCCTTGTCTGAGCTCGCCACAATATATACATATGTATATATGTATATATATATATACATACATACATACATACAGTGGGGCAAAAAAGTATTTAGTCAGCCACCGATTGTGCAAGTTCCCCCACCTAAAATGATGACAGAGGTCAGTAATTTGCACCAGAGGTACACTTCAACTGTGAGAGACAGAATGTGAAAAAAAAAATCCATGAATCCACATGGTAGGATTTGTAAAGAATTTATTTGTAAATCAGGGTGGAAAATAAGTATTTGGTCAATAACAAAAATACAACTCAATACTTTGTAACATAACCTTTGTTGGCAATAACAGAGGTCAAACGTTTACTATAGGTCTTTACCAGGTTTGCACACACAGTAGCTGGTATTTTGGCCCATTCCTCCATGCAGATCTTCTCGAGAGCAGTGATGTTTTGGGGCTGTCGCCGAGCAACACGGACTTTCAACTCCCGCCACAGATTTTCTATGGGGTTGAGGTCTGGAGACTGGCTAGGCCACTCCAGGACTTTCAAATGCTTCTTACGGAGCCACTCCTTTGTTGCCCGGGCGGTGTGTTTTGGATCATTGTCATGTTGGAAGACCCAGCCTCGTTTCATCTTCAAAGTTCTCACTGATGGAAGGAGGTTTTGGCTCAAAATCTCACGATACATGGCCCCATTCATTCTGTCCTTAACACGGATCAGTCGTCCTGTCCCCTTGGCAGAAAAATAGCCCCATAGCATGATGTTTCCACCCCCATGCTTCACAGTAGGTATGGTGTTCTTGGGATGCAACTCAGTATTCTTCTTCCTCCAAACACGACGAGTTGAGTTTATACCAAAAAGTTCTACTTTGGTTTCATCTGACCACATGACAGTCTCCCAATCCTCTGCTGTATCATCCATGTGCTCTCTGGCAAACTTCAGACGGGCCTGGACATGCACTGGCTTCAGCAGCGGAACACGTCTGGCACTGCGGGATTTGATTCCCTGCCGTTGTAGTGTGTTACTGATGGTGACCTTTGTTACTTTGGTCCCAGCTCTCTGCAGGTCATTCACCAGGTCCCCCCGTGTGGTTCTGGGATCTTTGCTCACCGTTCTCATGATCATTTTGACCCCACGGGATGAGATCTTGCGTGGAGCCCCAGATCGAGGGAGATTATCAGTGGTCTTGTATGTCTTCCATTTTCTGATGATTGCTCCCACAGTTGATTTTTTCACACCAAGCTGCTTGCCTATTGTAGATTCACTCTTCCCAGTCTGGTGCAGGTCTACAATACTTTTCCTGGTGTCCTTCGAAAGCTCTTTGGTCTTGGCCATAGCAGAGTTTGGAGTCTGACTGTTTGAGGCTGTGGACAGGTGTCTTTTATACAGATGATGGGTTCAAACAGGTGCCATTCATACAGGTAACGAGTGGGGGACAGAAAAGCTTCTTACAGAAGACGTTACAGGTCTGTGAGAGCCAGAGATTTTCCTTGTTTGAGGTGACCAAATACTTATTTTCCACCCTAATTTATGTATAAATTCTTTACAAATCCTACCATGTGAATTCATGGATTTTTTTTTTTCCACATTCTGTCTCTCACAGTTGAAGTGTACCTCTGGTGCAAATTACTGACCTCTGTCATCATTTTAAGTGGGGAAACTTGCACAATCGGTGGCTGACTAAATACTTTTTTGCCCCACTGTATATACATACACATATACATATATACATACACATATACACACACATATACACATATACACATATACATACATACATATACATACATACATACACACACATACATACACACACATATACATATACACATATACATATATACTAGGGGTGCAACGATATTCGTATCGATATTGAACCGTTCGATACAGTGCTTAGATGAGTGATTCCTCAATCAGATACAGGGCTCGCAAAATCGCTAGCCCGACGTCCCGGGGCTAGCGATTTTTCCAGTCGGGCTACCAAAATCTATCTCTGCCCTGCCCATCGGGCTATTGTAGGAAGGAAAAATATATGTCAATGCTTTTGCATTCTTTCGGAAATATAGCTGGGTAATTATGTCATTGGCATCGGTGAGCCACTGTCAATATGTGACATATTGAAGTCGCGTTTGAATTTGCGCTTGTTTTTTTGCTTTCACTTTGCAATCGTGCGAACTGTGTATAGAGAGCGACAGCACTGATCTGTGAGTGATGATAATTTGTGCACCAATTCCTCTGACATCGTCTTATTAATCGTTAGCTTACTATGCAAACATGACAAGTGAAATCTCCCGCAGCTTAAACATGTGAGAGGTTGATCGCGCAGAGAATCGCTGAGCTTATGTGAGTGAGCGTGTAAAAGCATTTCAGTTCTGCTGAGCCAAATAAGACAGGTCAGGGTGAAGAAGTGACAGCCAAAGAAAAGCTTACCACAAAACGGAGAAGTTATGACAAATCAGACTATAAGGCAAAAAGAAAGTGCAGCTTTATGGTTTCATGGACAAAAGAATTTCTGTGGCTGCAATATGATGAGCTAAATAACCAGGGCTGCACATAAGTGGTCCGCAGGTGCGCATTCGCTGTCAAAATAAAAAACACGCACAAGGGTTAGGGTTAAATTTAAAAACTGTACTTTTGAGTTAAAATATATATTTATAATTTTAATAAATGACAAATTAAAAAGGCATGAACATTTTTTTGTATCGAAAAAATATCGAACCGAACCGTGAATTGTGTATCGTTGCACCCCTAATATATACATATACATATATACATATACATATACACATATACATATATATATGAATTTTATATACATGGTTCTTTGAAAATGAGGTCTTGTGAATGTGGTCTCTAATTATGAAATTATATATAACAAAAGACTAGTTCTTGTACTTGGTCTCAAGCTAGTAGTAGGGCTCTCCATACCTGAGCGTGTCCATTCTCCAGTGTGGATCATTCAGTCTAGCTGACAGCAGCTTCACTCCAGAGTCTCCTGGATGATTGTAGCTCAGATCCAGCTCTTTCAGATAAGAGGAGTTGGAGCTCAGAGCTGAGGCCAGCGACACACAGCCTTCACTTGTAATCATACATCCTGACAGCCTGCAGACAAAACACAGCAGAAAACAGAAGCTCATTGTATAGTAAAAAGAAAAATAACTTAGGAAGGGTTAGATTTTTTGTTTTAAAGTCAACCCACTATTGTATCCAGTGTTTGAATGAACACAGTCCAAATATAAAAAAAAGTTTCTATTGAGAAATAATTCCTAAAATACTGTCAAAGCTACTTTTAAACTCCCCTTGTTATTCAATTCAATTTTTATTTATATAGTGACAGATCACAACAAAAGTCACCTCAAGGCACTTTATATTGTACAGTAGATCGTACAATAATAGATACAGTAGAAAAGCCCAACAATCATATGACTCCCTATGAGCAAGTACTTTGGCGACAGTGGGAAGGAAAAACTCCCTTTTAACAGGAAGAAACCTCCGGCAGAACCAGGCTCAGGGAGGGGCAGCCATCTGCTGCGACCGGTTGGGGTGGGAGAAGGAAAACAGGATAAAGACATGCTGTGGAAGAGAGACAGAGGTCTATTAATACATAGTGAGTGAGAAAGGTGACTGGAAAGGAAAAACTCAACACATCATGGGAATCCCCCAGCAGCCTATGTCTATTGCAGCATAACTAAGGGAGGATTCAGGGTCACCTGGTCCAGCCCTAACTATATGCTTTAGCAAAAAGGAAAGTTTTAAGCCTGATCTTGAAAGTAGAGATAGTGTCTGTCTCCCGAATCCAAACTGGAAGCTGGTTCCACAGGAGAGGGGCCTGAAAACTGAAGGCTCTCCCTCCCATTCTACTTTTAAATACTCTAGGAACAACAAGTAGTTCTGCAGAGCGAGAGCAAAGTGCTCTAATAGGGTGATATGGTACTACAAGGTCATTGACATAAGATGGGGCCTGATTATTTAAGACCTTGTATGTGAGGAGCAGGATTTTGAATTCAATTCTGGATTTAGCAGGAAGCCAATGAAGGGAAGCCAAAACAGGAGAAATATGCTCTCTCTTTCTAGTCCCTGTCAGTACTCTTGCTGCAGCATTTTGGATTAAATGAAGGCTTTTCAGCGAGTTTTTAGGACATCCTGATAATAATGAATTACAGTAGTCCAGCCTGGAAGTAAAAATCAAGATTTTCAGCATTGTACTTGATTTGAGACATCAGTGGATATTTATATATCACACGTTTTTATTTTTCTACAATTTGACTCATCATCAAGTTTCAGACTTAAATTGTCGTTAGGATGTAATTACAGCTGTGTACAGGAAGTACATTTGATTATTTCACCTGGAACCAACACATCAAATAGTTCTAAAATTATTTTATTTGAGATGTTACACAAGCCCGACTTTCGGGAAAAATAGGTCTACTTTATTTGTTACCAGTTATCACTTGTTGACCTGAGCATTTCCAGTTTGCACTGTGTCCTCTTCAGCGCAGCAGATAGCATCTTCACTCCTGAATCTTGCAGATCATTGTGGTTCAGGTCAAGCTCCCTCAGGCTACAAGTCTGTGAGATGAGAACTGAGGACAGAACGTCACAGCTTCTCTGTGAGAGTTTGCAGTCACAGAGCCTGGACAGAAAATAATAAACACGAAAAACATTTAATTTGAAATGTAAATAAAGTGCCTCTATCAACCAGCAAGAGTTAGAAACATAAGAAATTAGAAACAGATTGGTAACAGTTGCAGCTAAGTTAAATAATAAAATAAATCTTTCAGGGACCAGAGGGTGGGAATTTCCTAAGTGTGCAGCTGTGGGAAATGCATCAAAAACATTTGATTTCATCAGCTAAACATTTGCTATCCATAGTGTAAATCCTGCAAGTCACCACAAATTCCTCTGGGTGTAACATGCTATACAAATCTAGGCTGTATATAATAGAAATCATTAATAGAAAAATACTACAGGAGAATTCAGGGTGACCTTATCCAACCCTGACTTTATGAACAAGGAAGGTTTTTAAACCCAGTTGTTAAAGCAGAGAGAGAGTCCTCACAAATCCAAACTGGGAACTGGTTCCACAAATTCTACATATACACTCTCCAGCATTCTGGATCAATTGAAGGCGTTTCACTGAGCTTTTAATGTAATAAATGACAACACTCCACTCCAGAAGTATTAAATGTATGAACTACTTTTTCAGCATCACTGTGAGCCAGGATGTTTTTAATTTTAGAAAGATTGTACAAATGTATGAAAGCAGTCCTACATTTTCCTAGCATTGGTCATAATTTCTTCAATCAGTGAAGACTAAGATGTCCTAGCTTTACAGGAGTTTTCTAATGACATATATACAGAGGAGCAAGCTCTTATTCCAGGCTAAATGAAGATCTTTCTGGTTTCTTTCACGCACAAGAGTCCTACAAATTGAGGATATAACATTATTAACAACTCCTCTGTCGAAGTTTAGGCCCTGGTGCTACATTTAATCTGTCTATCTGAAATTTAGCTCCCTCGTGTAATGTGCTGAGATGTGCAAAAAAGTCATACTAAAAAACCCAATAACAAATCAGCTACAGTGGGATGCAAAACTTTGGGCAACCTTTTTAATAGTCATTATTTTCCTGTATAAATCGTTGGTTGTTACAATAAAAAATGTCATTTAAATATATCATATAAGAGACACACACAGTGATATTTGAGAAATGAAATGAAGTTTATTGGATTTACAGACAGTGTGCAATAATTGTTTAAACAAAATCAGGCTTCTAGTAAGCTGAGTATCTCAATGAATATCTGTGTACTTACACAGCTTTCTTGGAGTCTTTGATGACTGGTAGCAGCCTCAGAAGAGCCCTTTCTGAAACCTCATATTTATTCAGCTCAAACACATCCAGATCCTTTTCTGATGACTACGGCTGACCACTCGTCAGGAGACAGTTCGTATGCGTAGAGACGCCCTAAACTCAGGATCAACTGGATTGTCTCTGCTAGAGAACAATCGTTCAGTTCATTCAGACAATGAAAGAGATTGATAATTTTCTCTGTAGGCAGATTCTCACAGAGCTTGTTCTCAATGTACTGGACTGTCTGTTTACTTGCTTTTGAGATACTTTCTGAATCAGTCACAAGGCCTCTGAGTAGAATCTGATTGGTTACCAGTGAAAGACCCAGCAGAAAGCGGAGAAATAAGTCCAGGTGTCCGTTTGGACTCTGTAAGGCCTTGTCCACAGCACATTGGTAGAAGATTGTGGATGAGGTTTGTTTTTTTACCAGCAGATTGACTCCAGAGTTGATGAAGGTCAGATGGACATGAAGAGCAGCCAGAAACTCCTGAACACTCAGATGGATGAAGCAGTACACCCTGTCCTGGTACAGTCCTCTCTCCTCTTTAAAGATCTGTGTGAACACTCCTGAGTAGACTGAGGCTGCTTTGATATCGATGCCACACTCTGTCAGGTCTGATTCATAGAAGATCAGGTTTCTTTTCTGCAGCTGATCAAAAGCCAGTTTTCCCAGAGACTCAATCATCTTCCTGCTCTCTGGACTCCAGTGTGGATCTGTCTCAACTCCTCCATCGTACTTGACCTTTTTCACTTTGGCCTGAACCACTAGGAAGTGGATGTACATCTCAGTCAGGGTCTTGGGCAGCTCTTCCTCGTCTCTGGTTTTCAGCACATCCTCCAGAACTGTAGCAGTGATCCAGCAGAAGACTGGGATGTGGCACATGATGTGGAGGCTTCGTGATGTCTTGATGTGGGAGATGATCCTGCTGGCCTGCTCCTCATCTCTGAATCTCTTCTTAAAGTACTCCTCTTTCTGTTGGTCAGTGAACCCTCTGACCTCTGTCACCATACTAACACATTCAGGAGGGATTTGATTGGCTGCTGCAGGTCTTGTGGTTATCCAGAGGCGAGCAGAGGGAAACAGATGTCCCCTGATGAGGTTTGTCAGCAACACATCCACTGAGGTAGACTCTGTAACATCAGTAAAGATCTCAGTGTTGTGGAAGTCCAAAGGAAGCCGACACTCATCAAGACCGTCTAAGATGAACACAACCTGGAAGTCTTCAAAGCTGCAGATTCCTGCTTTTTTGGTTTCAGTAAAGAAACAATGCACAAGTTCTACCAAGCTGAACTTTTTCTCCTTCAACACATTGAGTTCTTTGAAAGTGAATGGAAATGTGAATTCAATGTTCTGGTTGGGTTTGTCTTCAGCCCAGTCCAGAGTGAATTTTTGTGTTAAGACAGTTTTCCCAATGCCAGCCACTCCCTTTGTCAGCACTGTTCTGATTGGTTCATCTCTTCCAGTGGAGCCTTTGAAGATATCTTCTAATCTTATTGTTGTTTCTGATCTGTGCATTTTCTGGGATGCTGTTTCAATCTGTCTAACTTCATGTTCATCATTAACCTTTGTAGTCTTTTGTTCTGTAATGTAGAGCTCCGTGTAGATCTGATTAAGAAATGTTGGGTTTCCTGCTTTAGCGATCCCCTCAAACAAACACTGGAATTTCTTCTTTAGTTTGGACTTAATTTTGCATTGACACTGAACAAAAGCATCTTAAATACAGAAAGAAAAAAATGGAAAGATGTAAGAGTTAGTGAACAATGAAAACATTATCATGGATGTGTGTGATCAGTTCTACATTTACAGTGTAGGATATCAGTACAATATTACAAATTCTACCCATCTTCCTAACACTTATCCAGATCCAGGCTGTCTGAGCCTTCTAGACCTCTCCCTTATCCTCCACTGTATCCTTAATCTTCTAGAGGTTACCAAAGGATTCTCAAGCCAGCTGAGAGAAAAATCTTCAGTGTGTCCTAAGTCTGCCCTTGGCTCTCTTCTAAGTTGAACTTTCTCAAGACCCCTCACTTAGAAGATGTCAGGAGACATTTTAGGCAGATATCTGAGACATCACTTAGTCATTATTAATAGATGGGACTGCTGCTCTGTTCAGGGCCTCTCCTTAATGGCTAGAGGTGGCAAAATTACTGAAATAATATTAGTAAACCAAAAAAAAAAAAAAAAAAAAAAAAAAAAAAGAGTACAGTCAGAGACTAGTGAGATTTAGCAGGTGAGGGTGACCCTATGATTGATACTATTATCATTTCTATTGAAAGCTCAAGTAGAATTTCTTTGTCTGCAGGTTTTGATCAGCTGACCTGCTGGTGCTGATCTGAAGTTTACTGCTCTTTGTGGATTTACACAACCGATAGAAACAAGCTAATACTTCACAAACTATCTTGGCAGTTTACTCTTTATACTTTCTTTACACTAGACTGTATTCAGTTGATATGAAGGTTGAATTCAGTGAATTTGTCAGGGTTCTGGGTTTTCTGACCTAGCATTTTGAGTTCCTGTGATTTATATCATTTTGTGTTGTGAATTATGTATCAAGTTCTCTTTGTTAGTCTATAGTTTATTTCTACAGGGTCTAGTTCAGTGGTTCTTAACCTGGGTTCGATCGAACCCTAGGGGTTCGGTGAGTCGGTCTCAGGGGTTCGGCAGAGCCTCCGCCGTGACATGCACGGCTCATTTTGTGCACCAGTAAAAAACATATGAATGTCTTGAATTTGAAAAAAATCATATTTTATTTTTCACTAAAGAGGGGTTCAGTGACTGCACATATGAAACTGGTGGGGTTCGGTACCTCCAACAAGGTTAAGAACCCCTGGTCTAGTTTCTTGTGGCCCCGGTTTAGTTCCCTGATGGTTTAATTATTTCCCTCTGTATAGCTGACCCCTGTGCCTTCCTCTGTGTGTTTAAGTTTATACTGTTATGCGAGTTCTTGTGCCTTGTGTCCACTCCTTACGTTCCATGTTTTCCTCATCCCGTCATGCCTGTGCTTCCTCTCGTGCCCCTCTGTGCTCTCTCTCTCTCTCCTTCTCTCTCACTCACCCTCCAATCTGTCTCTGTGTCTTCCCCGTTTTGTCACGCGTGTAATTGCCCTCAGCTGTGTCTCCCAGCTGTTCCCTGTTCTACTATGCCATGGTTATATCAATGGCTATACACTGCCTCTCTCTCACTTCTATTCCAAAATTAAATAGTGTGGGGCCACTGCTCACTTTAAAACACTGAATCACCCCCAAAACTCTAACCTACCCTGCTAGACATGGACAATGTGAAGGTTAAGGCAAAAGAGGCTTTTGAAGCAAAAGTGTGTCATAAAGTTATAAAAAAGGTGTTTGTGTGTGTGTTTTTTAACATAAACTGGAATTAAGGTAAAATAGAAGTTTGGTTCTCCCTAATTTATGTTGGGTTTCCATCATTAAACTCTAGTGGACAAAATCTGCTAGCATTGTTGCTAGTCAGTCACAGATCATCTACTTTGGAAGTCTGGGAAACTGAGAAATTGTTCAACTCATATAGCAGATTAACTAAAGATTTGTTTGACTGGAGTTGAAAACTGTTTGTGGTTAGATATGGGCAGACTCACCTTTTCACACAGAAGCAAGTTAGTGAATTGTGGAAAGGTGAGAAAGGTTTAGATTAAATCAGCTATTTCGTCTCCCCCCTTTTTTATTACATATATTACAGTTATATTATCAGTCTTAGCGTAGTATGATTTAGTACCATAATGAACACATACCTGTGGCATTAGCTGGTTGATCCTGCAGCAGAATTTAGGGAAATGGTTGTCCTGTTGAAAACCAATAATGGATTCATTTTCATTATTGTTTAAAACAACAGGTACAGCCTTTATATTTCCTCTAAATAGCAGACCTTCATTCCTTTTGATCTTCTTTAAAATCTTCTTTGTCACCGCTGCAGTCTTTGTATCGTACATCTGCACCATCAGGTCCACTGTGTCCAGTCTGTCTGCGTTCTCCAGTCGACTCTTTTTGATTGGCTTGAAGCCATCCCTTGACTCAGTAACATTTTGCAGACACCACTTGAAGTTTTTCAGCTCTTCAGTTCCCAAAGTCTCCAGAGTTTCCCACAGCCATTCCTTTAAAAGCCCGTCTGTCTTTTTTATCTGATAAAGTAAGAGAACGTTTTTGATAATTCGTACACTAAACAATGAACAAGAAAGAGTCATTTTATAAAATCTCACCAACATCTGAGTTGTTAACAGAAAAAAAAAAAAAACAAATAGACTGGTCAAACACAACAGATAATATAGGCTTTTAAACCATAAAAATCAACATTTTTGTGCGACTAACATCAAATTTAATCAAATTTTAATTTTTGTAATTTTGCAGTAACCTTGAATCTTGTCATTTTAGACAGTCTTTCTTAAAAAAGGACAGTCTAATTTTTAGGTCAGTGTTCTGCTTAGAGGTCCAAGTGACCTGAGTTTACTCTTTGCTGCTTGGTCTTTGTCATCCTGCCTGTGACTTTGTTATCAGAGTGCAGTCTGTTGATCCCTGAGGCTGACAAAACTACCCAATTTTTTTTTCTCAAGGTGTCTCTACATTAGAGGTAACATTTACTGTGCATTTATCTTCTGTGTTAAATTATATGCCAAGCATGAATGTGGTGTCAAACGTGATGTTGTACGCTGAGGTGGATAGGTGTTTTCTAAAATGAAGAAGAGACAGAATAATGACTTGTTCAGGTTCAAATCAGGATGCTTCCCTTTGCTGTGGCTGTAATGTGACGTTTACCTCAGAGTCTGCTTATCAGGAACAAAAGAGGAAATAATATTTTTTTTAATATAAAGAAAAGGAACTGAAACAGGATGAAGCATGACTTACAGCACTGCTGTTCAACACTGGACAGATCATCTGCCAGGGCCCAGCCTGATCCTGATCCATGACATGTTTACAACCAAGGATCTGAAGACTGAAGAGAGATCATCCAATTTTAATGAATTATTTAACTGTGCATGGTTAATATCTCTATAAAGAAGTGTTTCATGTAAAGTGAGAAAGCAGATTTATGAGTCACACCTTTACTTCAGCCTTTTAATCACAGACGCTCTGTTGATTTACAGTTCTGTGGTTTTACTGTTTCTAGTATTTCAGTGACTTACTTTAAAGTTGCAGAGGATTCTTGTTCAGGTATGCTTGTTGTTTCAGGCATCAGTTCATGTTTAGATTCAGGTTCAATTTTAGTACAGTCTTGTGTTTGATTCACTCCACAAAACAGTGAGGAGGACAAACTGGAAGGGAGGCGCTTTCGAGTAATAAACACAGGTAACTCCAAGTACAAGTCAGTCGTTAGAGATCTGCAGCTGGGCCCAGGTCTGGCAGAATACAGTGTGTACCGCTGCTCTGAACTATAATGACACACACACACACACACACACACACACACACACACACACACACACACACACAGTTTTGAGTGTGAATAGTACCTCTGTGCTTTGGTCTGGCTCTAATGTTCCCCACACAGAGTGGTTTTAGAGGGAGGGACTCCCTCCTCTCTGTCCTCACACTGATACATGCTGCTGAATTCACATCAGCTCACACACACTTTCTACCTTCACCTGCAGAGGAAACACAAATCATTCATGTGCACATTGACTGAAATCCTCCTTTCTACCATGTGTGCTGTCCAAATATCAGCTGCTTCTTTTCTGCTTCATCTCAGTGTCAGCTGAATGCAGTCAGACAGCAGTAAATACTGTCAGGGTGTTGAGGTGAAGCAAAGTGATCCAAACTGATTTGATTAGGTGTGGAAACCACTCCAACCACTGCAGTAAGAAGAACAAATGAATGACAGAAGTTTGCTTTGTGAACAAACAGGAAAACATGAAGAAAACCTTCCAGTTGTCTAAGTAGAGATTTATGAGTTTGTCTGTCTGCAGTACTGTTGTGACCATTTACTTGTGAAGATGTTAATCAGTTGTTTAAACAGGACATGCCATCTAATTGGTGGCAGGAGAGTGGACAGAACAGCTGGACAGGTTTTTACCATGAACTATGGAGAAACATTACATTATAGACAGCACAAGGAGGTGAGAATAATGAGGAAGAGAGCAAGGAACCAGTGATGTCACACGTGTCACACTAGAATGGTGGCAGAGGAGCTCCAAAGTGTTAACAATCATAGGGAAAATCCGACTGCGCTATCCTGGGAATTTCACCCAGAGAATATTTAGTTAGAAACTGTAATAATTATCATGAAGGATCTCAGGCACACAAACTCCCTGAGCGGTCCCTTGGACCATTGTGAGGAACAGCAGATGTGTGCACTGTGGTCAAACCAGCATTGCATCCATCCAAGTTACATGGTTTATGTAACTTTAAACTCCAATCTCTCTCTCTGCCATTTATATATATATATATATATATATATATATATATATATATATACACACACACATATATATACATACACACACACACACACACACACACATATATATACACATACATACATATATACACATACATATACACATACATACACACATACACAAATTCCACATAGGGCTCAAAGCCTTTTCTAAAAACCTTTCAAACCACCCACCCAGACTCCCTGTAATGCATCGTAGAATTAGCATTTACAGTAAAAAGACTAGTTACATACCGATGAGTCAATTTGCAAGAAAACTGGCCAATAGGAGGATTCTGCAGCTACAACCTGTAAACACACCTGTTTACTGAGGAGCTCGAAACAGATGTTTCGGCACTGAGTCGAGCTTGTGAAGCACAGATGTTTAAAAACACTGCTCTGAAGCTTGGTTCAAAATACCAGGTCACATGACCACGCAAGGGCGTAGATTTGGTTTTGGCATTGGTGGGGACGGATGATTCAGCCACTGAACCCTTCCCTGTTTTTTTTGTTTTTTTTTCCCTTTTTGTCTTTGCTTCTTCATAACAAAAGGAGAAATATACTTGCCTACATATGCTATTCTACAGGGCGTGCAGAATTATTAGGCAAGTTGTATTTTTGAGAAATAATTTTATTATTGAACAACAACCATGTTCTCAATGAACCCAAAAAACTCATTAATATCAAAGCTGAATGTTTTTGGAAGTAGTTTTTAGTTTTAGCTGTTTTAGGGGGATATCTGTGTGTGCAGGTGACTATTACTGTGCATAATTATTAGGCAACTTAACAAAAAACAAATATATACCCATTTCAATTTTTTTTTTTTTTTACCAGTGAAACCAATATAACATCTCCACATTCACAAATATACATTTCTGACATTCAAAAACAAAATAAAAACAAATCAGCGACCAATATAGCCACCTTTCTTTGCAAGGACAGTCAAAAGCCTGCCATCCATGGATTCTGTCAGTGTTTTGATCTGTTCACCATCAACATTGCGTGCAGCAGCAACCACAGCCTCCCAGACACTGTTCAGAGAGGTGTACTGTTTTCCCTCCTTGTAAATCTCACATTTGATGATGGACCACAGGTTCTCAATGGGGTTCAGATCAGGTGAACAAGGTGGCCATGTCATTAGTTTTTCTTCTTTTATACCCTTTCTTGCCAGCCACGCTGTGGAGTACTTGGACGCGTGTGATGGAGCATTGTCCAGACAGATGCAGACTTCTTCCTGTACCACTGCTTGAAGAAGGTGTCTTCCAGAAACTGGCGGTAGGACTGGGAGTTGAGCTTGACTCCATCCTCAACCCGAAAAGGCCCCACAAGCTCATCTTTGATGATACCAGCCCAAACCAGTACTCCACCTCCACCTTGCTGGCGTCTGAGTCGGACTGGAGCTCTCTGCCCTTTACCAATCCAGCCACGGGCCCATCCATCTGGCCCATCAAGACTCACTCTCATTTCATCAGTCCATAAAACCTTAGAAAAACCAGTCTTGAGATATTTCTTGGCCCAGTCTTGACGTTTCAGCTTGTGTGTCTTGTTCAGTGGTGGTCGTCTTTCAGCCTTTCTTACCTTGGCCATGTCTCTGAGTATTGCACACCTTGTGCTTTTGGGCACTCCAGTGATGTTGCAGCTCTGAAATATGGCCAAACTGGTGGCAAGTGGCATCTTGGCAGCTGCACGCTTGACTTTTCTCAGTTCATGGGCAGTTATTTTGCGCCTTGGTTTTTCCACACGCTTCTTGCGATCCTGTTGACTATTTTGAATGAAACGCTTGATTGTTCGATGATCACGCTTCAGAAGCTTTGCAATTTTGAGACCGCTGCATCCCTCTGCAAGATATCTCACTATTTTTGACTTTTCTGAGCTTGTCAAGTGCTTCTTTTGACCCATTTTGCCAAAGGAAAGGACGTTGCCTAATAATTATGCAGACCTGATATAGGGTGTTGATGTCATTAGACCACACCCCTTCTCATTACAGAGATGCACATCACCTAATATGCTTAATTGGTAGTAGGCTTTCGAGCCTATACAGCTTGGAGTAAGACAACATGCATGAAGAGGATGATGTGGACAAAATACTCATTTGCCTAATAATTCTGCACTCCCTGTACATGTTTTTAAACCATTCAAAATTATAATTCATAGTTTTATATGTGAATTATATAATGTTAAATTACTATTAAACAAATGACTAAGTATTTTAGACTTTAGTTTACTTCAGCCACATTCCACATAAATCAGATATCATACAAAAATAAAAATAGCTTCAAATACAGTCATGACAATAAAAGAATATGACTTTAAGGACTTCACAACATTATTTCAGTTATAGTACACCAACATCTTTGACACATTAGCACTAAGGGAACACTGAATGACCTGGTGGGTTTTGTCCATAAAACTACTCATCTAAGATTACCACCAAGTAAAAGATCTCTCAGCAAAATTATGCAACATTTTAGGCACACTATTGCCCCGATCCAATCAGTGAGCTGAGATTTTTTATTCCACACATGAACTACTGTTACAGCAACAGACATGGACTACATGCCCCACACAACAACTCAATGTCCACTATGTGAAGGAGCCAAACACATTCCTTCTCCTCTCGTTAACTGAGATAAACTGCTGGCATATTTGTTTTACATCTATACTGTCCAGTCTCTCCTGGTGGACATGGCAACACGTTATTCATGGTTGCATACAATTTTAGATTGATGTGGGTGAAAGCCTAGCACATACTTGCCAACCTTGAGACCTCAGAATTAGGGAGACATTCAAACGGGCTGTTGTGCATTGAAAAACTTGAATTTTACAATGTTTATTTATTGGATAAAATAAGTTAAATGTCACAGTTATTATTGTCCGGCCAGAAACAGGCCGGGGATGTCCAAATTCAGAGACTGCGGCCACCTGAGGACCAGGTGTTGTACCAAAAACTGATTGTCAGCCAAAAACTGATTTCCGGCATTTGCCAAAAACTGATTGCTTGTATTTAAACTGCTATAAATAACTTGTTGGTCTATAACATGTGAAACGTGTCAAATATATTCCTCATGAATTATATCAAGTCATCTTGAGCAACAAACAACATTCCTGTAACAAAGTAGAAGACACAATCAGTTTTTGGCAGTAACTTTTATGTATCTTTATTTATGCAGTTAAAAAAAATTCTTGCTTACTTTAAAAATGTTTCTTTTAAGAGCAATCTGGCCAAGAGGACAGCTGAAATTGTAACAAATACAAAAATAGTTCTGTAAACATATTTTAAGTGGACAAAAGGAAGCTGATTGATTATAATCAAAGTACAATAACACAGATATTTGAAGTTTACACAGCCACATTCTCACCTGAAAATATGTTAAAAGTTTATTTTGCGTTGACAGATCTTTTTTTTTTTTTTTTTTTTTTTTTTCTTCTTTCTGTCGGGTTTGTTTTTCTTTACTAGAAGAGATCAAATTACTGGTGAGGACAATTCAATAATCGCTGGATATTGGTGGGGACATGTCCCTTGTCAAATGCCAAATCTATGCCCTTGCGACCACAACTGAACGATGTTTTTGTTTCCCAGTTTAAACAGGTGGTGTATAGGGCTGCCACGATTTGTCGACTAGTCACGATTACGTCGACTATCAAAATCGTCGACGACTGATTTAATAGTCGACGTGTCGTTTGAAGCTTTGTAAGATCGCAAAAGACGCAGGAATAAGTAGCAGGATTTAAGAGTGTAATAACGGACTGAAACAGAAGATGGCAGCACTGCATGTACAAGGATGCCAGCTGCCGTTAAACCCCGAAGAAGAAGAAGCAGCTGTGTCCCAGAATTCATAGCGCGGCCCAGCTTAGTTTCCAACAATGGCGGTAGCTAGTTAGTTTTAATATTACTCTTATTATTCTTTCTGGGTCACAAAATACACGTTTAACATATATTCAGGCGAGAATGTAGCTGTGTAAACCTCAAATATCGGCTCAGTTTATCAGGACACCACATATTTTCAAAAGCGCTCCGACGTTTTCGGAGACGTCTGTTACCCACTAGCTCAATAGCTAGCCGGGGGCTAGGTCACTAGCGCCGTGAGAACACCGGACTCCCGGCAAATTGTTTTCAAACCCACCGCCGTCTTTCGCGACTCAGGTTAAATATATATGAGTCACTTAGATAAATTAAAAATGTTGTTGTTTGGCTTTTTTTTTTTTTTTTTAGTATTTTATTTGTTCCTGAGTAAATCGGTTTGGCTGAGATTAAACTTATAGTTTTTACACAGCTGAATAAACGTCAAGCAGACAGCTGATTATCAGAAGTGTGAGATGCTGGAGAATATACTCCGGTGTCCTGTTATATTTTAGATAGCAAGGAGTTTATTAAACTTTACCGAAACAATCTGCAAATTTCATTAAAATTGAATAAACTCTCATCTTGTCTTTATTTTTAGTTAGCACCTTAAAAGCTTAAAGCTGTAAGCTAATGACAGTTATATAAGAGCAGATGCTGCTGGTGCAATAAGCTGTAGTTTTACGTCCAGTGGATGATGATCTGATTAGTCGACTAATCGCATAAATAATCGGTGACTAGTTGACTATCAAAATAATCGTTTGTGGCAGCCCTAGTGGTGTACCTGCTGTTTCCAGACACTGCACCACAGTCATTTGTAATTACTGAATTTGTATTTTTGATATTACCGCTTCTAATTATTACAAAAGTAAAAAACAAACAAACAAAAAAAACAAAACAAGTATTCTACTCTGACTCCATTTGCTCTCTAGTTTTTTTTCCAATTTTAAGAGAAAATCTCATTTCCTGCATGAAGTGAGGTCATCCTCACTACAACCTGTTACTCGCATAGTGCGCAGTCATAAAGAATATTTATACTGTTAAAAGAAATGTTAGAAAAACACATCCATACAGCTGATCTACTTCTGAATAGTTTTCATTGCAAATAAGTTTTCTTTTAAGTTTTCTTTTATTCCCACTGACCCTTCAGCTGAGAATATCTCATAGACAACACAAGCAGCTTCACTATGACCCAAACTCCAGACTCACAGTAAACAAACATCACACAGTGTTACAGGACACACAGCATCCACAGCAGTGGGAAGTGAAGTTTCTTCATAGTTCAGAACTCGTTCACCAGAGGAAGATTTTAAAATGTTCTGGTCAAATTGACTGTTATGATTGGTCAGAATGGGATAAATGTTACCTTTTTATAAAGAAGGAATTTTATAAATAAGTTTTTTTTCATTTAACTATTTATGTATTTTTCAGTTCATTAAAATTAAAACCTAACACTGTGCCAGCTTCTAGCTTTTCTTGCCAGTGTGTAGAACAAACCTGATGACACAGACATCTAGAAAACGTACAAATCAACCGACGTGTGCGTGACTCCTACCTGTAACAGCTAGTGAAGTCAGGTTACAGGTGAGCGAGCCAGTGACAAATCATGCTGGAAGGATGATTATTCTTGTTCCAACATGACTCCACACCCTTGCATAAAGTAAGATCCATGATGACACAGATGAGCGAGTTCAGTGTGGAAAAACTTGACTGGCATGCACAGTCCTGACCTCAACCAGACATACAGCTTTGGGATGAGCAGAGAGCCGAGACTGTGAGCCAGGGCTTCTCATCCAACATTAAAATTCCCATAAACACTTCTAAACCTTTTGGAAAGGCTTCCATTAAGAGTTGAACCTGTTATAGCCTCAAAGGGTGGGCAGACATTATATTAAACCCTATGGATTAAGAATGGAGTGTTACTCAAGTTCATATGTGTATGAAGCAAACTGGGTGAATAATTTTAGTAATATAATGAAGCTTCTCTGTGATTATTGAAGTATTAAGATGATACTTAATGCAGTCTTTTCACCAGCAGATGGGGATAAACCACCATCAATCAATCCTCAAACTCCTAAAAGGAGACTATTCTTATTTTTCTTATTATGTAAATAGTGTCTCCACATTATCTGCAGGATAATAACACAAGGTTTACCTGTGCCATATAAAATTCAAACCAGATTAAACGGAAGACGCTGTAGCCACAGTACCCCATGCTGCCGTAACATAACATGGGAGCTACGTGTGGATGCTTTTCGTGGATTACTCCTCAGCTTTTAACATCATCCTTCCACACAAACTGGTGGTCAAGCTACAAGACCTGGGTATTCCATACAGAACCTGCATGTGGATCAACAGTTTCCTCTCAGACCGTAGACAGAGAGTCAGAGTTGGCCATCACACATCCTCAGCCCTGAGTCTCAGCACTGGCTCACCCCAGGGCTGTGTGCTCAGTCCACTGCTCTACTCTCTCTACACACACGACTGCACTCCTCTCCACCAGAGCAACATCTTTGTGAAGTTTGCAGACGACACCACCGTGGTGGGGCTCATTTCCAGGGGTGAGGAGTCTGCTTACAGAGACGAGGTGGAGCAGCTGTCGTCATGGTGTAAGGCCAATAACCTCCTCCTCAATACTTCAAAGACCAAAGAACTCATAACAGACTTCAGAAGGAAAAAGGCAGAGATCCCACCATTATTCATCAATGGGGACTGTGTAGAAAGGGTGGTAAACTTTCGCTTTCTGGGAGTCAACATGGAGGAGAACCTTTCTTGGAGTGCAAACACCTCTGAGCTCCTGAAAAAGGCCCAACAGAGACTGTACTTCCTGAGAAATCTCGGGAGGAATAACATCACTCAGAGACTGCTGGTGTCCTTCTACGGAGCCACCATTGAGAGTGTACTAAATATTGCATATGCATCTGGTACACTAGCTGCACAGTGGCTCAGAGGAAAGCACTCCAAGGGCTCATTAACACCGTCCAAAGGATCACTGGCTGCCCTCTCCCCATGCTGGAAGATCTACACAAGACCAGCTGTCTTAAAAATGCTCAAAACATTATAAAAGATGCCTCATATCCTGGCCACTCACTGTTTGAACTGTTTCCCTTGGGCAAACGGCACAGAGCAATCAGTGCAAGGACAAATAGACTCAAACGCAGCTTTTATCCAACTGCAATAACACGTCTGAATGCTGCTACAAGAAATGTCCATCACACCACTCTTGCATTAATCTGCGTGCTGACTGAAGTATTTACGTGGGAATGTATATGAATGTTTGCTAATACTTTTCTTATTAGCACTTTAAGTATTTTATTTATTGATTTTATTGAATTTTATTGTTTTATTTCTATTTTCATACTTTTAGGGATGATGCACTGATCAGGGACCACTTTTAATTTAGTTGTACCTGTGGCAATGACAATAAAGACATTCAGATTCTGATTCTAAAAATCCACAGAGAGATCAGCAGAAGAGAGATCACTCTTGGAGGAACGATTATCATATATGTGAAGAACACAAAAAGCAGAGCTGAAACATCTTTTACAAACATGTTATTGTGTTGTTTTATTGTGAAGAAATGTTTTCTATGACACTGTAGTTTACACGCATGGCTAAACAAGCAGTTTTCAGACTTTCACACTGATGATTATTCTTCTTCACGCCTCAGATTCAGTGGAAAAATTACAAGACAGCATCACTTGTTAATCAGCAGCTGTATGATCTTCAGCTGCAGGGTGGTTTGAGGACCCGTTTGAAATCACGTGAGCCTCGTCACATGATTTCAAACAGTACCTTATTAATACTTGTTTGGCCTCTGCTCTGTCACAGCGCCACTTCTCTTCAGATTCAGCTGAAGAAATATCACAATGTTTTTCCTCCAAGCTGCTGCTCTGTGCTGCCTGAGCTCAGGTGAGTGATTTTATTCAAACAAGAACACACCCTCTGTAACAAACGTTGGCATACTAACCTATGTGTGTCTCTGCAGCGCTGTTTACCATGGCCACAGAGCTGATTCAAAATGATTTGACTCTGACCAGGAGAGCTGGAGAAAGTGTCTCCTTCAGCTGTGGGGGAACTGACCAGTGCAGCACTGCAGTTGTATACTGGTACCAGAACAAAGTCAGTGACAAATTCAGAGTGATTGCTGGTATTTACAGACGCACTGGTGCGATCACTTCAGACTACAACCACCCTCAGCAGAATGATTTCTCTGCTGTGGTAAAACAGAACAGCTGGGCGTTGGAGCTCAAAACAGTTAAAGTCATTCATTCAGCCATCTACTACTGCTCCTGTTCTCAGAGTTCCCACAGTGTGAAATCATCCCTGCAGGCTGAACAAAAACCATCAGAGGAACAGCAAGAAACCACAGCTCCGCCTCAGTCTGAGAGAGAAGAGTTAGAGAAATTTTCAGTATTTAAATCAGACAAATGAAAATGTTCATACCATCAAAGGGTAAAATAAGTACTTGTAATCAAGGTTGAGAGGTAACTGGGAGTACTGGAAGTACACATTAAAGGTGGTTAAAGAAAGAAAAAATGTCTCAGACTGGTTCTATGGGAGGTTTTTCCTCCCATATCATTGAGTTGTATGTTGATGATACTAGTGTTTCCACGCATGGTCTAAAATATTTCAGACTACATCAAGTCCCTTTATGTTCCTCAGTTTGTGTTTGAGGGAACAAATATTTTTAGTCTTGAAGTCATCACAGTTTTAAGGAATTTTGTTGACTGACTTCATAGAAAGTGAAGAAAAGATACGACTGAAATAATAAATAAATTCCCCTCTATATTTGAAGGTTAGTGTTTTGCAAACCTCAGTCTCAGTGGAAAACTGCAACACACGCCTTAGCTGTCAGTCAGCAGCAGCACTGACAGCTGCAGCAGTTAATGGGAGGTTGTAGGAGTTGTTAGAAACACGTGGTCCTCGTCTGATCATATAAATTGTCCTTGTTTGGCCTCGTTTCTATCAAAGCATCACTTCTCCTCAGATTCACCAGAGGAAATGTCACTGAACACAACGGTTCACACAATGCTTTTCCTCCCAGCTGCTGCTCTGTGTTGTCTGTGTTTAGGTGAGTTTCAACCCAACAAAAACTACATGTCAGAAACACCATCAAACTGACATTTTTCTCTCTGTGTCTTTGCAGCGCTGGTTACCATGGCTGCAGAGCTGATCCAGAAAGATTTAACTTTGACTGCGACACCTGGCAAAAAAGTCTCCTTCAGCTGTGGAACTTCCCAGTGCAGTGGCAATTAGGGCACGGCCATATTATACCATTCACGGTAATACCGGTATAATGTTAGGCAACGATAGGAAAATGAAATATCGCGATAGAATATGAGTAAAACGCGCATGCGCAGTGCCTTTGTTTTCATACGCACATGGCCGATTGTTGAGTGAAACAGATGAACCAGAATTGGTTTGTAAAAATGGTGCAACTTCAGTGATGTGGAACTGGTTTGGTGTTTGTCCGTCAGATACACGACAAAGCACATTTTTTGCAGAACATGCAAGTGGCCGTCGTTATTGTCGTATTTGTCGGACTAAGATGCTCTTAAATCTGGGCGTAATCTGGGTCCTAAACCCCGTATTCTTCAGGTCAAACGAACACTGCAGCATCACTGAGAGTTAAAAACTGTCTAAATTCTTTCATCTTTAATAAAACGATCAGCATTGCTGCTTTACCAGGTGTAACTATGAAGTTTCCAGGAATCCATGAAAACAAAATTTATTACATTTAACGGAGTTAGAAGTTAGCAGGAAGCTAGCGGAAGTTAGCTCGCTAGTTTCGCTAGTTACCCAAGCATGATATAGCATGTTCTGACTGAGAGATTTCTGAAAAAATTCAAACGTACAGCTCTGCTATCACTTCCAACATAAATGAAGACAGGAAACTAAACAGCAGTGACGTTTGTAGGGTTACTGAAGTTGGGCTAGCTGGTATATAATGATGTGCTACGTGATCGCTAGCGACACAGCTATGTTAGCATAACATAAACAGTGAAGCTGGAGGACGAACACTAACACTTTTCCACTTATAAAAGTTAACGTTAAGGTTCCTGATAGTTAGAGACAAATGCAATCGCATGGCAGGATGCTGTAAACTGACCGAACTTCAGTCAGGAGAACAACTGAGATAATCCATCCACAATACGAGGTTAGTCATTAATATACTGCAACAACATGGGAATAGAGCAGCTGCCAGAGAATTCAACATTAATAAATCAATGGTACAGAAGTGGAGGAAGCAAGAAGAATGAGTTTAATAAAGTTTGATTTATCTGACTGCTTTGTTTCGCTTAATGTGCCTTATAATCCCGTGCACCTTATGGTCCGAAAAATACGTACTGCATACTGCAGTTTAATGTTGCAAAGCACCTCTTTTTAACTTCAGTGGATATTATACATGGTTATGCTCAGGATATGTCAGCTCATTTGTACTGGAAATGCCTTTTGGTTAAACCTTCAGCAAGGAATTTGCATTTGCACTGTTACATTTTTATAAAGTTTAATGTACATAAAAACCAGCTTCTTATTTAAGTGAAAATAAATGGAAGGTTGTCTTTTTTGCGCTAGTAATGTTGTGGAGTTGTATTTTGTCTCGCATCAATTATATCGTCAGTTATATCGTTATCGCAAATTTTCAAATATATATCGTGATAAATATTTTTGGCCATATCGCCCTGCTCTAGAGGCAATTATGTGCACTGGTACCAGAAGAAAGACGCTGATAAGTTCAGAGTGATTCTTCATATTAACATACGCACTGGTGAAGTCAACAGTGACTACAACCATGCTCAGAAAAAAGATTTCTCAGCTGTGAAAAATGAGAACAGCTGTGAGTTGGAGATAAATGCAGTTAGCCTCGTTCATTCAGCCATCTACTACTGCTCCTGTGCTCAAAGCTCTCACAGTGACAAAACGTCCCTGCAGGCTGAACAAAAACCATCAAAGGAACAGCAGCAGACCACAGCTCAGGTTCACACACACACACTGACGCAGGCATCACCTTTGAAACCATAACAACTAGTTTATATTCTATTTATATAAGAAGTAAAAATAATCAAGACCAAAATAAATTCAAGTAGATTCAAAAGATGACACAATTGGGAGTATCAGATAAACGTGTCTTGTGTGTTCACATTCAGGTCAAAAACAGCAGACTGTAAAAATCCACAGAGATTATCTTCTTCTGACAAACATCAAACAGAAGTGTCTATATTTTTTGGAGAAACAATATTCCTCTATGAGAACAGCAACTGAGGGAAAAACCAAAACACCACAACACAGTGATCACAGCTCCAGAAACCAGAAAGCATATGGCTTTGAAAAAAAAAAGAAATGAATGAAAAACAACAGTTTGAATCCAGGATTCTCAAAGTATAGCCAACTGGTCAATCACACCCTTTAGTAACATTATAGTTATGACTGTCATCCTCACAAATGTCAGCCAACGCTAAAAGTTACATCACATCCGCGAGTGCAAGCTGTGCTTTGGTGTCTTTTTGGTCGCTTTGATTGTCCAACTCTTATTTCTGTAACCTTGCACATCTGCACAGAGCATACAGGTTGGTTTCTTTTCCTTTACAGTCATTGCTGTCATGTGCTGGTTCTCTACATTTCCATGAGGACTCCTCATAATAAGCATGCTGAGATTTGAAGACAGTTTGTGACGGAGTTACACCGTCCCGGGCCGCAGACAGCTGATCTGGGCGCATACACGCACCACCACCATTAGTTTCTACAATTACCGTGGCTGCGCGTCTTTTCGTCGACCGGGCAGATAAACAAAAAGGGGTGAGAGGTATATTTTGAGCTGCGCAGAGGGTGGCCAACATATTTTTCCCACTTACCTTTAATAAAGCCGGTCGCGTAGACTCGCTGTGATCGCCGATTATACGAGTGGTTATGCAAGCCGATGGTATGGTGTTCCGGGGTTCAAATAGTGGGTTCGCGCGCACTTGAAAGGTCACGTGAACTGCATTATTTTTGTTTGTTTGTTTTTTTGTTATTGTGAAACACTGTAGGCTGCCTGGAATTGGCCATAAATGTCTGTATATACATATATATGTATTGTAGGAATACAGCTGGAAATAAGCTGAGGGGAAAAGAGTGTTTGGTAAAAAGAAATAATAAAGAGATGACTATTATGACTAGTGGGAGGGGCCATCGGGTATAAAAGAAGGCTGTCAGGCTTTTTTTTTTTTTTTTCCCCCCCGGTGAGATGTTACAGAGAGGGTGACATGCAGACTGTGTTTTGTATATAGATGTTTGTTTTGTGTGGACTTAAGTTAGTTTTCTATTTTCTTTCTAAATAATCTTTTGTGCACCTGGGAGGCCGGCAGAATAAACTATCCACACTGAATGCTTCCTGACTATGCCTGCATTTGTTCGGGAGAAGTTTAGGAGAGGACCCCGCGACACAGTTAAACTACAAAACATGGACCAAGTTTGTATTTTGTCTGAGGAGATTTTTTTTTTTTTTTTTTTTTTTTTTTTTTTTGTCTCTGCCGATGTTTATAATTTTGAACAAACAGAAGAAACCATTTAGCTGGACAGATATTTGTTCTTAGAAACCAGAGGACGTCCAAAGTGCATACTAATATTGTAACACTTGTTGGCTGTTTCTAGGTCCCAAAACATGCTCAGATGGGTCGGCTGGTGCAGTTAAAGTGACTTATTTGCACAGTTTTATCTTTGCAGACCGTTCATTGATTCCAGACAATCGATGTCAGCTGTGTCCGCCAGGCTCTCCTGACACTGCCCCTGAACTCTTGTGCAGCTGAGCCACAGACTACACGCCCACCACAGCAAATGAATCCTGTTACAGTGCTACTCCATCAAAACATTGTTGAGAAGTTTAATTCTGGAGGAAAACTGTCGACCTGCTGTTTGGACAAGAAGAAACTTGTGAAACAAAGGTCAGCTCAGGTAGCTCATCATCTGGAGGCAGAAGTTATGCAGAATATTCAGATTCATGCAGTTTTTACAACATTAATTCATCTCGACTGAACCAAATCATGGAGCTGAATTACACTAAACAGAAATAACAACATGACCGCCGACAGGTGACAAGATTATCTCTTCATCACGGCACCTGTTAGTCGGTAGGATGTATTAAGGAGCAAGTAAACATTTTGTTCTCAAAGTTAATGGTTTAGAAACAGAAAAAAATGGGCGAGTGTAAGGATCTGAGCAAGTTTGACAAAGTAGTGATGGCTAAGTGACTCTAAGACTCTAGACAACCAGGCTTTTGCAAAAATGCAGGGTTTGTGGGGTGTTCCTGCAGTGGTCACTATGCATTTAAAGTGGTCCAAAGAAGAAACAGTGGTGAACCAGTAACTGAGCATCTGTGGGATCTACGGGACAAACAAGTGTGATCCATGGAGGTCCTTCCTCACAACTTACAAGACTTCAAGGATCTGTTGCTAACATCTCAGTGCCAGATATCACAGCACATCTTCAGGGGTCGAGTGGAATCCATGCCTCAGGAGTGTTTTGGCAGCAAAAGAGGGACCAACACAAAATCAGGCAGAGTCATAATGTTACGTCTGATCGGTGAATGACACTGCTTTACCTCAGCTGCCACATTCAACATCAGACAGGTTTTTGTACTGGTCTGTGTCACTGTGTGAGGAGACAGGATCTTTGGCTCTGGAGCTAAACTGTATGTAACAGGTAAGAACAAATGAATTCATTTTCCTTACGACTTTCAAAATGACAATTTGTTCAATAGCCAGTTTCTGTTAAGTTCGACTTTAAACATGTTTCTGTAAAGGTCGAAAAAAAAACTGTGAATCTCACTGTATATGTGAGGTATTCATTCTTTTCTGGGGGGTTTTCAGCGTGAAAAGTCCTAAAAGTCTGATGTGTGCAGGGTTACAACTAATCCTTATCTAAGAAATTTCAACACCTTTTTATTTATTTTTATATTTGTTTGTAAGCTCAAAAAGATGACAGATTCACTGGGATTTGTGAAAGAAAATCATTAAAATTAAACGTGGACATATTTACAGTAAGTCATAAGCTTATAAATAAAATGTTATCCATATTTGAACCTTAAGACACATGAAATTACTGTAATATGTATATACTAACCTTTTATATTTTAAGAGATTATAGATGCCAAATATAAAATCATTATGAAAAAAATAATACAATTAAATTCTGACATATTATAAAAACTGATATACAAATATTCACATCGTATATATGAAATCTTATTTGCAACAGTTTTAGAATAATTACAAACTATATGCTTCAAATATATACGGAAAGAATAATGTATGAAGTACATTATGGTTTATATCAATACTGCTGCCATGATATGTGAAGGATGTGATTTATTTTTACATCTATAGATGTGTTACATTGTATTGTTATAATTTAAAATTGTGATAAGAGACGTAAAGGACAAAGGAGTTAATTGTATTAAATATTGTGTGTTAATGAAATCAGTTTAACTTTGATAAATATAATTCTGCCTTTAATATTTAATATTACATTGTACATTATAACAATAAATCATCTGAATATTGTTAAGTGTTTAAAATGAGCCATTACACGGCCGATGGGTAGTTTGGTGATTATGAAGCTTCTCAGGTCACACTGAGTGAAATTCTGTGTCTGCTGTCAAACTTCAGATATGCCAGTAGCAAAGCCCTCGGTGACAGTGTACCAAGCAGCATCCAGTGATCATCTGGAGGAGAAGAGATCCCTGCTGTGTGTGGCCTCACAAATGGTTCCTCCTATGGTCAAGATCACCTGGAAAAGCCAGAAGCAGGACGGATCTCCGCTGGCGGCGCCCCCTGGTGACACAGAACAGCTGGACATCATAGAGTCCGATTACACTGCCAGCATCTTGTTGATCCATCAGCAAGACGAGAACTCGCATACATATGGCTGTTCTGTCACACACGAGGGGGGGACGGTGGAGGGTCAAATAGAGGAAGGTAATGAAAGTTTGTTGCCTTTTCAGCATGAAATTAGCTACGCAGCTACTCAAATGTGACTTTTCTGTTTCAGGAGTTTCTCAAAGTCCACCAAAAGAACTTCCACCAGATACACTTTCCACCAATCAAACTTTAACAGAAGGTCCATCATCAGAACATCCCGTGTCTCAAAAACAAGTAAAAACTGCTCTGCCTGGTGTACACGGTGCTGATCACGAAGAGTCTGGTGTACTGCTGTGGAGTCTCTCTGCTCAGGCTCATCAGACGCAGCCGCAAACACGCAGCTGACTGACTGTTTCTTTCTTCTTGGCTTATCGCTTTTCATATCGTTATCACTCAGGATTTAGAAAAGTCTGTAACAGTGCAGCATTTTGGTTGTTTTTTTACTTTCTTTTTTATTTCAATATTAAAAAAAGAGCTGAAACAGAAAAGGCTGAATTATTAGCTCCCTAGTAGATGATTCATCATTTATAGCATTTGTTTAATTAAAACAAAGTGTTGCCTGCTCTTCAAAGTATTTCTCTGCAATATTCCGAATAAAGCAAACAAAAAAATCTTGCTTGTTTGAGTTTAATTTTGTAGAAAACTGCGAGAAACAGCAGCACTCCCAATATATGCTGATAGGCAACGAGCAGTGGTAAAAGAAGAACAAATGTTTAATGAGATACAAACAGGATTTTAAAGACGATGAGAACATGAAACCATAAATCTGTTAGATAAAAAACATGCAGGTGTGTCTGAGCCTTATTTTTAGTTCACTATCATTGGGATTGCATAGTCATCACATGATGTGATATCATAGTGTGGAAGTAAATGTTCAAAATCATAATGTTCCCTCACAAAATCACAAATTCCTTCCAGATGCAATAAAAATGTTAAACACAATGACCCAATATTTATTTGAATATGAAATTATAAATGTTAAAATAAATTAAAATTAGAGTTCACCTTGATTGGTTTCATTTTGTAGGACATATTTAGCAGATGCATTTGTGAACTCTCACCAATGTGTTTATGTCATTCAACAACAATTAGTTCTATGACCTAAAATATTATTTAACATGTTCTCCATGATTCGAAGCAGATATAACTATGAAAGCAAACTCCAGTTTTAAGCTCTGTCCTCTTTCAGACATTGCAAATCAAATGTTTCTTTATACAGATAGTGTGGTTTTCTTATTAAAGGAAACAGAATAAAAACTGTCTAACTAAAGGAACCAAACTATCAGGAACCCGTGGATGTTGTTTTCTGGACTCAGTCTTAAAAACGATATCATCTTTACACCAACTTAGGTTGAAGATGTAACAGAATTCATCTTTATAGAGACTTGAAACCCTGTTTACCCACTGATATATTTTTGAGATGTCAAAACAGTTCACAGAAAAAAAAGCTGAATTGGGGTTGTTCTAAAGAAAAGCACATTTTTGCAAATCAATTTGATTGATATTTTTTTTCTGTTGTGAGATGGTTGTGATCAGACACATATATCTATATATCAGTTATGTAAATTATGTGTCATTGTGTGTTCCATGTGAGATTGTTTAAAGCCTCTGAACAATGTCATGATATCAGTGCAGCTGTTAGCGCTGCGACACCATAGCAGCGTCCTTTAGCTTTTAAAACTAACATGGATCGCTTTTCAACTTTTAACTGAATCTCTTTCAAACAGCTTAAAGTCTGTCAAATTGTTCTAGTTTTTAAACATTTTCCTTTTATTTGAATTACCCTGAATACTGTATTTACTTTTTCTACTAAACATTCTGTATTAATTTCATCAATCGTACTTCTATTTTGTTGTTAACTTTTGAAAATGACTAAAACTGAAGTATTCTGGTAGTTAAGGGGACAGATGGTCCTGACTAAGAGTCAAGACTACACTACAATGAATTCAAACACCTGACTTTGTTAAAGCTGCGCAGTAAAAATAAATATACTTTAAACAAGCGGCAGAAAACACCAAATGTTGATGAAATATTTCTTGATGCTGACATCTAATTTTCCACCATGAGCTAAATACTGAAAGCCCTGATTCCAAATTTATCATTGTTTCATTTAATGTGTTTAGGTGGAGCAAGTAAAAACATGATCAAGTGGAAGTGAAATAAAAACATGTGAGGTGAACCGCTGGTGTTTGTTTCGAGAAGAACAATAAGTTGTTTGTTTCAGCGGTTTCTAAGTCTGTCTCTGTGTGGTTTGTCTTCTCATACGAGCAGGATGTCCGAGACCTCAGCGCTGAACTGTTCTCATGCGATCACTTCATAAACTTTAAATTCCTATAATACTGTTTAACTGTGATTTCTTCCATATTCTTTGCATGAATGGTGCTATTTGCACCAAAAATCTCTCACATATACTTTTAAGTTGTGTTCGTCATTACTGACCACTAAAGTCGAACCTGCATTCGGGTGAATAAACACGTGACCTCGTCTTGAATGTAACACTAGTGTAGCTCAGATTAACCTTAATGCTGGTTTGTGCAGCTAACCTAAAATTCATCCTAATAACTGATTTTAATAAACACCAGCTTAGATGTTGTAGGACCAACATTATTAAAAACCAGTTTGTGTTCCCTGTATTGGTTTTGTAGGATGCAGCTGACCTCACTTCTAATGTTTGGTGAAAAAAAAAAAAAAACCTAAACAAACAAAACTTTATTCGATTTCATCATTATAGCACACGGAGTCACTGCAGTGAAGGGGTCTGAATACTTTCTGGAATTATTGTGCAACTGTGGCTGTTGCTGTAACTGTCACTGTGACATTAAAGTGAAAACCCCCAACTCGCACAGAAACCCACACAGCCCAGCTGCTGCACAAAGGGAAGCTCTGATTGGCTGTTGACTTTCTTTTCTGTCCTAATAACCGCTGAGAACAGATCCATATCTGCTGCTGCACCCCTCTATCTCATTCTTTTCCACTGAGCGCTCCACCCACTCAGAGCTGAACTGACCCCGTCTGACCCACCTGCTACATCATTTACTTTTTATTATTCTTTTGCTCTTTGTTAATGACTGACAAGGTTTTGCTACATTAAATAAATCGATGGCACAAAGCTTGTATTGAATCAGCTGTTTTGGACGATTTCAAGCTTGATTTGAAAAAACCTTTAGAACTTTTAATCCAACCATCAGAGCAACGTGTTAGCAGCTTCAAATTAAGAAGCAACACAGATCATTACAGTTACTTTTTCTTAATGAAATTACACAACAAAAAATATTCAATTACAATTAATTTTTTGCGTGTGTGTATGTGTGTGTCTGTGCATGGTAGTGAACATAGCTGGACTGGCCATCGGGCATACCGGGCATTTGCCAGGTGGGCCACTGGCGATTTTTTGTTTTTATGGGCCGATGGATTTTTTTTTTTTTTTTTTTTTTTTAGGAAGGGTATATATAATGAAAGGTGTTAGATTGGCCAATTGGTCATGATCGACTGTGGGCTGGACCAATTACAGCCGAGGAGGCCGAATGCACCCGCCCCTTGTTTAGCAATCACGTGATGTTCGCGCATTGCATGCCGGGAACTCGTGGCAAAACAATCCAAGTACCGCATCAAACGCAAGCATTTGCAGCACCGCAAAACGTTCATTCTCCGGTTCCAATACCTTCTTGTTTTTCTTTGCCGCACAAAAAGGAATGTACAAAACAAAAGGAGAACAATGCCGGTCCGTACAAAGACAGACTTGATGAAAAGTCAAAGAAAAGATACGAGGAAAAAATCAAAGGTGTGAAAGGGTTAGACCCTTACAAGCACACAGAGGGACAAAAGACATTAGCGTGCTGCCCCACTTTCACCACGCTCATATTTATAATTATACGGTTCTTGGAGTGAGTGCATACACTCATGAAGTTTAGTAACTTCAGGTCACTGCAACAAGCCCAGGTACAGTTTACCGACGGATGGGTACAGGACCTTGAAATGCACCGTGTAGAACGAAAGACCATTGTACGAACAAAGGTAAGTTTACCAGTCTCAGAAATCGTCTTCATAAATACACATTCGTTAACCGTTTATTAATAGAACCTTTGAGCTCAACGGTAATTAATTAGTAGTGGAAATAATTTCTGGTTCATTACAGAAATGTAGCAGTGACAATAATATTGTATGCTGTAATCGCACTGGACAATTAGTGATACAAAACAACTGTTTTATCTGTGAATAAAAGTACATGTTTTGTCAATGTACCATGGTAATAACAGAAGTGAAACGCAATATTGTGTCAGGACAATTTACTATTTATGCACAATAAACAAGGAGCATAGCGCGACAATTTCTGTTCAGCGCCAGACTTGCTTGTAACCTATATCACCAATTATGTTAAGAAAAATGACGCATTAACTACTACAAACACTGACCTTTGTGGGAATGCTTGGAGCCGACTAACATGTGAGCTGGAGTGTTCTGGGACGTTATATTTGGTATATCCAGACCATCCGTCGGCTCTTACTTCGGAAACCTGGCTTAAAAACCTTTCTCTTCAACGACGTAATCCGATTAAAAAAAAACAATCGGCTTCCCGTGGCTGTCATGCGACCGGCTGTTGCAGTTAATAATACAACAGCTTCTTGCCACTTTTTTGTGTTTCTTTTTATCGCTGTGTAACTGAGTCAATTGAAAGCCTGCGTGCGCTAGTACCTCTTGCCACAAGTTCCCAGAATCCTTTGCGGTTTTACCCCTGAATGACGTCACATTTTCAATCTTTATCCTGGTGGGCCGGTCTCTAGTCAAAATGCCCCGGGCCGATTTTTTGTCCCAGTCCAGCCTTGGTAGTTGAAACCTAAAATATGTAATCAAAAAACCCTGAATTATACCATGAGACGTTATCTATCCAAATACACTGAGCTTTAAAACTTCTAACTCTATATCTTTGTACTTTATATTTTTGAGCATGGAAACTAATCAAACATTTTGCAGTCCAGACAGCAGGTGCTGCTTCTGGGCCAAGTTTAAATTTATTTCTGGATGACTTATAAGCATGAGTAACCTCTCCCCAGTGTCCTGTGCACTGTCTGCAGCGTGATTGTATGTTGCAAAAGAGTCTTTACTTCCCTCCAGTGGTCACACTGAGTCACAACGAAGCTTATGTGTCTCACAAGATTATTGATTATTAAACGGGTCATTCATCTCAAATCAACACCGGTCTTCTACTCAACCATCTCAAATTTACATCAAAATGTTGTGACACAAAGTTTGAACATGTATAATGGTTGCTGACAAATTTTAGATTCATAAATCCAATTAGTTTCAGGATATAGGACTTGGCGGAGGACTTTTTAAAGAAAGGTTCTTTTCAGGTCTTTTTTTATTTTTGCACACTGAATCTAAGGCAATGTTTAAACATCGATATCTCAAAGGCTGTTTAAAATAAAAAGTTCTATACTTATCAGACTCTTCTAGGACAAAAGGGCTCAAAATGGTAGGAGTAGGTCTTGAAAACATTAAGTACGCACAAATATGGGATTTTAAAGGACTACTTGATACGCTAATAGAGAGACATGTGATGCATTTGTCTGAAATACACAATTACAGATCCTGATGGTTGATGGTAACAATGACTAGTGAAAATTTCAGGCTTGTCATTTAACCATTTTTTTTTAGATATTCATGTGAAAAAAATGGTTTGAAAGTGAGTTGGAACATTTTTTAACGTATTTGTTATATGAAGCTAAAAATTCACAACACTTAGTATATGTGTTGAAACTTGTAACATAAAATATTTATGCTAATTAGAGGCAATCGTGGCTCAAGAGTTGGGCGTTCGTCTTGTATTTGGAAAAGTTGCTGGTTCGAGCCCCGGCTCCGACAGTCTCGGTCGTTGTGTCCTTCACCCGTTACCTACTGGTGGTGGTCAGAGGGCCCGGTGGCGCCAGTGTCCGGCAGCCTCGCCTCTGTCAGTACGCCCCAGGGCGGCTGTGGCTACAATGTAGCTTGCCATCACCAGTGTGTGAATGGGTGGATGATTGTGTATAGTGTTAAAGCGCTTTGGGGTCCTTAGGACCAAGTTAAAGCGCTATACAAATACAGACCATTTACCATAGAGCTGGCTGAGCAGAAAATTTTCTAGAAAATGGCTGATTTGAGATGGAATGACCCAAATTTATTAGACTATTTTATTGCATAAACCAGTGCAAATTGCATCTTGTGGACATCGGCTTTTGCCAGCTGATTGAGTAGGGCTATGATGTGACTAAGCCTCTTGTTACAAGCGATGGCGGGGACTCAAGTGCAGAGCAGAGTTCAGTTCCAAAAACAGAGTTTATTTACACAATCACCAGGTGCAGAATATATACACTGGGGAAATTCAGGGTTCCTAGGGTCCAGGGGGAAAATCAGGGAAGGGGTAGCTCTCTCGCACACGCTCTCTTCGTCACACACATCCACACAGCAGGTAGGTTATGGTCTGGGAAAACTATTTACAAAGAGATAGGTTACGCAGAATCGCAGAGTTACACACGAAAATTTCATTGATACTAGAGGCTCACTAACGTGTCTCGCACAATCATCCAGCGATGAGGCTGTCTGCGTCTCGGCCTTAAATGGCAAACACATAATGGCGGCCTGATGGACAACAGGTATGGTCCAAGGGCGGGGGCCTGCAGTGAGCGCCGCCAAGGCGGAGAGGCAAGAGAAAGAAAGAGTAAACAAAGCACATGTAGCCTTGCGGGGCTGGGCGGGCAGACACCGGGACCATGACACCTCAAAGACTTTAAGTTACAAGTACTACAGATCATTAATTGTTTATTTATAGATTTAGAAGCAATGCCACCACAGCTATCCTCCCGTGATTAAACTGATTTCAAAGGTTTTTTTTTGATTATTTACTTTACAATCAGCACAGTGGCACGATGGCTAGCACTGTTGCTGTACAGCAAGAAGGTCCTAGTTTAATTCCACCATCAGGCCGGGGTCTTTCTGTGTGGAGTTTGCATGTTCTCCCCGGTACTCCGGCTTCCTCCCACCATCCAAAGACATGCAGTTTGTGGGGATAGGTTAATTGGTAAATGGCCTGTATTGTAGTCCCTAAGGACCCCAAAGTGCTTTACACTACATTCAGTCATCCACCCATTCACACACATTCACACACTGGTGATGGCAAGCTACTGCGACAGAACTGGCGACCTGTCCACCGAGTACCCTGCCTCTTTGCCCTATGACAGCGGGGATAGGCTCCACTGCCCCGCCCCCGCGACCCTGAAAAGGAGAAGCAATTGACACCCCTTTCTCAACGAGAAATTTGGGCTTAGGTGAGCCTGAGTGCTGAAGATATCTACCTATTCGGAACCATGGTAAACAGGGTAAATAAGGTTTGGTTATCCCTAATTTATGTTGGGTTTCCATCATTAAACTCTAGTGGACAAAATCTGCTAGCATTGTTTGCTAGTCAGTCACAGATCATCTACTTTGGAAGTCTGGGAAACTGAGAAATTGTTCAACTCATATAGCAGATTAACTAAAGATTGTTTGACTGGAGTTGAAAACTGTTTGTGGTTAGATATGGGCAGACTCACCTTTTCACACAGAAGCAAGTTAGTGAATTGTGGAAGGTGAGAAAGGTTTAGAATTAAATCAGCTATTTCGTCTCCCCCCTTTTTTATTACATATATTACAGTTATATTATCAGTCTTAGCGTAGTATGATTTAGTACCATAATGAACACATACCTGTGGCATTAGCTGGTTGATCCTGCAGCAGAATTTGGGGAAATGGTTGTCCTGTTGAAAACCAATAATGGATTCATTTTCATTATTGTTTTAAAACAACAGGTACAGCCTTATATTTCCTCTAAATAGCAGACCTTCATTCCTTTTGATCTTCTTTAAAATCTTCTTTGTCACCGCTGCAGTCTTTTGTATCGTACATCTGCACCATCAGGTCCACTGTGTCCAGTCTGTCTGCGTTCTCCAGTCGACTCTTTTTGATTGGCTTGAAGCCATCCCTTGACTCAGTAACATTTTGCAGACACCACTTGAAGTTTTTCAGCTCTTCAGTTCCCAAAGTCTCCAGAGTTTCCCACAGCCATTCCCTTTAAAAGCCCGTCTGTCTTTTTTATCTGATAAAGTAAGAGAACGTTTTTGATAATTCGTACACTAAACAATGAACAAGAAGAGTCGTTTTATAAAATCTCACCAACATCTGAGTTGTTAACAGAAAAAAACAAAACACAATAGACTGGTCAAACACAACAGATAATATACGGCTTTTAAACCATAAAATCAACATTTTTGTGCGACTAACATCAAATTTAATCAAATTTTAATTTTTTGTAATTTGCAGTAACCTTGAATCTTGTCATTTTGGACAGTCTTCTTAAAAAAGGACAGTCGAATTTTTAGGTCAGTGTTCTGCTTAGAGGTCCAAGTGACCTGAGTTTACTCTTTGCTGCTTGGTCTTTGTCATCCTGCCTGTGACTTTGTTATCAGAGTGCAGTCTGTTGATCCCTGAGGCTGACAAAACTACCCAATTTTTTTTTCTCAAGGTGTCTCTACATTAGAGGTAACATTTACTGTGCATTTATCTTCTGTGTTAAATTATATGCCAAGCATGAATGTGGTGTCAAACGTGATGTTGTACGCTGAGGTGGATAGGTGTTTTCTAAAATGAAGAAGAGACAGAATAATGACTTGTTCAGGTTCAAATCAGGATGCTTCCCTTTGCTGTGGCTGTAATGTGACGTTTACCTCAGAGTCTGCTTATCAGGAACAAAAGAGGAAATAACTTTTTTTTAATATAAGAAAAGGAACTGAAACAGGATGAAGCATGACTTACAGCACTGCTGTTCAACACTGGACAGATCAATCTGCCAGGGCCCAGCCTGATCCTGATCCATGACATGTTTACAACCAAGGATCTGAAGACTGAAGAGAGATCATCCAATTTTAATGAATTATTAACTGTGCATGGTTAATATCTCTATAAAGAAGTGTTTCATGTAAAGTGAGGAAAGCAGATTTATGAGTCACACCTTTACTTCAGCCTTTTAATCACAGACGCTCTGTTGATTTACAGTTCTGTGGTTTTACTGTTTCTAGTATTTCAGTGACTTACTTTAAAGGTGCAGAGGATTCTTGTTCAGGTATGCTTGTTGTTTCAGGCATCAGTTCATGTTTAGATTCAGGTTCAATTTTAGTACAGTCTTGTGTTTGATTCACTCCACAAAAACAGTGAGGAGGACAAAACTGGAAAGGGAGGCGCTTTTCGAGTAATAAACACAGGTAACTCCAAGTACAAGTCAGTCGTTAGAGATCTGCAGCTGGGCCCAGGTCTGGCAGAATACAGTGTGTACCGCTGCTCTGAACTATAATGCGACACACACACACACACAACACACACACACACACACACACACACACACACACACACACACACAGTTTTGAGTGTGAATAGTACCTCTGTACCTCACCTCTGAGCTTTGGTCTGGCTCTCATGTTCCCCACACAGAGTGGTTTTAGAGGGAGGGACTCCCTCCTCTCTGTCCTCACACTGATCCATGCTGCTGAATTCACATCAGCTCACACACACTTTCTACCTTCACCTGCAGAGGAAACAAAGTAAGCAGAGCAAGCGCTTAATTCATCATTTATACATATTACACCTCAATATGTCATTTATAAACATACAATTTACAGCTATCACTGCATGTGATAATCATAACCATATTCAGAATAACATCATTTTGAAGGTCGCGGACGACACTGCAGTGATCGGTTGCATCACTGGAGGAGACGAGGTGGCTTACAGGAGAGAGGTGGCCGGTCTGGTGTCATGGTGTGAGGACAACCTCACCCTCAACACTGACCAGACAAAGAAGATGATAGTGGACATGAGGAAGAAGAGGAGGCCACACCCACCGCTGTCTATCCGGGGCCTTGAAGTGGAGAGGGTGAGCAGCTTCAGGTACCTGGGCGTCTACATCACCGAGGACCTCACCTGGACACTGAACACCACACAGCTGGTCACGAAGGCTCAGCAGCGGCTGTATTTCCTGAGGAGGGCTGAGGAAATTTGGTATGTTGGCCAAGATCCTCAGCAGCTTCTACAGCTGCACTGTGGAGAGCACACTGACCAGCTGCATCACTGCATGGTACGGCAGCACTACTGCTATGGACCGCAAACGCCTGCAGAGAGTGATAACAACCGCAGAGAAGATCACCAGGACACCGCTGCCCTCTCTGCAGAGCATCTACCATCATCGAGTCCAGAGGAGAGCTGCCTCCATCCTCAAAGACCCCACACACCCCAACACGGACTGTTCACACTTCTGCCCTCAGGGCGGAGGTTCAGAAGTTTTGAAATCCAGAATATCGAGACTCTTGAACAGCTGACCCATTTTGAACAGTAATAATACATTTATTTTGCACATCAGGTCATCTTACACATTAAGCTATAGCTCTTTTACACACTGTCTGTTTCAGATCTCCATATTTTGTCTCCTTTAACTGTCTACATTTATTTATTTGTACTATTTGTATTTACATGTTCTGTTTCTATTGTATATATTAATCGCATCTGTGGGGGACAGCAAGAAAAGAATTTCATTGCAACAGAGAAATGCCTTTCTCTTGTGACACATGACACTAAACACTTTGAATTTCTTGAATAATATATCTGTTTTAATTATTACTATTATTACGTGGGGCAAAAAAGTATTTAGTCAGCCACCAATTGTGCAGTTCCCCCACCTAAAATGATGACAGAGGTCAGTAATTTGCACCAGAAGGTACACTTCAACTGTGAGAGACAGAATGTGAAAAAAAAATCCATGAATCCACATGGTATGGATTTGTAAAGAATTTATTCGTAAATCAGGGTGGAAAATAGTATTTGGTCAATAACAAAAATACAACTCAATACTTTAGTAACATAACCTTTGTTGGCAATAATAGAGGTCAAACGTTTACTATAGGTCTTTACCAGGTTTGCACACACAGTAAGGCTGGTATTTTGGCCCATTCCTCCATGCAGATCTTCTCGAGAGCAGTGATGTTTTGGGGCTGTTCGCCGAGCAACACGGACTTTCAACTCCCGCCACAGATTTTCTATGGGGTTGAGGTCTGGAGACTGGCTAGGCCACTCCAGGACTTTCAAATGCTTCTTACGGAGCCACTCCTTTGTTGTCCGGGCGGTGTGTTTTGGATCATTGTCATGTTGGAAGACCCAGCCTCGTTTCATCTTCAAAGTTCTCACTGATGGAAGGAGGTTTTGGCTCAAATCTCACGATACATGGTCCCCATTCATTCTGTCCTTAACACGGATCAGTCGTCCTGTCCCCTTGGCAGAAAAACAGCCCCATAGCATGATGTTTCCACCCCATGCTTCACAGTAGGTATGGTGTTCTTGGGATGCAACTCAGTATTCTTCTTCCTCCAAACACGACGAGTTGAGTTTATACCAAGAGTTCTACTTTGGTTTCATCTGACCACATGACAGTCTCCCAATCCTCTGCTGTATCATCCATGTGCTCTCTGGCAAACTTCAGACGGGCCTGGACATGCACTGGCTTCAGCAGCGGAACACGTCTGGCACTGCGGGATTTGATTCCCTGCCGTTGTAGTGTGTTACTGATGGTGACCTTTGTTACTTTGGTCCCAGCTCTCTGCAGGTCATTCACCAGGTCCCCCCCGTGTGGTTCTGGGATCTTTGCTCACCGTTCTCATGATCATTTTGACCCCACGGATGAGATCTTGCGTGGAGCCCCAGATCGAGGGAGATTATCAGTGGTCTTGTATGTCTTCCATTTTCTGATGATTGCTCCCACAGTTGATTTTTTCACACCAAGCTGCTTGCCTATTGTAGATTCACTCTTCCCAGTCCTGGTGCAGGTCTACAATACTTTTCCTGGTGTCCTTCGAAAGCTCTTTGGTCTTGGCCATGGCGGAGTTTGGAGTCTGACTGTTTGAGGCTGTGGACAGGTGTCTTTTATACAGATGATGAGTTCAAACAGGTGCCATTCATACAGGTAACGAGTGGGGGACAGAAAAGCTTCTTACAGAAGACGTTACAGGTCTGTGAGAGCCAGAGATTTTCCTTGTTTGAGGTGACCAAATACTTATTTTCCACACTAATTTACGAATAAATTCTTTACAAATCCTACCATGTGAATTCATGGATTTGTTTTTCACATTCTGTCTCTCACAGTTGAAGTGTACCTCTGGTGCAAATTACTGACCTCTGTCATCATTTTAAGTGGGGGAACTTCACAATCGGTGGCTGACTAAATACTTTTTTGCCCCACGGTATATGACATCACTATAAGTGCTACTGAAGATGTGAGCTCTCAGATGAGCAGTGAGGGCGCACCACACTGACAACAGCAGAAAACTGTAGTAAATGGCAATGAAATGAAATGACTCTGTGTTGCTGTGAAAAAACAGAAGCGACATTTACAGTAAAAACCCGAGAAGAAAAGCTTTAATGATGAGGATGTGAAATCCTTTAAAAAGTGATGCTTCCTGTTTTGCATTTACTCTCACTAAAGGGAAGTCCACCAGCGTACAACTGACATCTGTACTGAATACAGCTGCGGGATTCAGGACAGATGCACAGATTATGATCATTATATTAATTAATATATTATATGGAATATTAATATATTAATTACTATATTAATTAATTAATAATTAGTAGTATTATAAGTACAGATTACAGATGCTCAAGGGTCCTGTGACCAAAAGAGGTTCTCCAAATTTACTGACAATAATGTAGCTTTGTAAGATTGTGAATATGTGCGTCCAGGTCCTTTTTTTATTTTTAGCTGAGTACCACAGGAGGGTGGAGCAGAGTAGAAATGAATGCTGTGTTTGATTTACAACCTGTGTCCTCATAAATGAAAAAGTCCCCTCATGGTTTGTGTTGAAGGAGTGTGTTACAATACGCCTAAAGGAATATTTAGACTCTTTGCTGAAGTTACCAAAAAGGAAGGAATAAAATGAGATATTTGTCCTGAATCACCATGTATTAGTCGGCTTATATTTTAAAATTTGCAGAAATACGAAATAACCAAAGGTACATGAACATCATATATTCATTATTGAATGAACCATCCGTTTTTCTGCCTCATAATCCAAGAGAAATGCTCAGACTTCCCTCTCCAGCCACCTGCCTCAGCTATTCTTTGTACACAAGACGTTCCCAAACAAGCCTGCCTTTGTCGCACTTATCAGGGCTGGAACATTCAAGGTCCATCATTAGAGCTACTCCTCCAAACACCAAGAATCAAACACAGTAGTCGACCTGCAAAAATAAGAACCACCAACCACCTTCATCTAGGGTGTCACCGCAGGTTCATCACTGTGGTGTATTATTTAATAAACCAAGGCCAAAATTACAGCCTGAAGCTATCTTAATTTAAAAAAAAAAAAAGAAAAAAAGAATGTTTGCTTCATGTCATTTATTTTTAAACCAAGATGTTGTTGACTGATGTTGATTGAGTCGATCAGAAACACAACCTTTCCTGACTCCAGGAGTTTCATCCATCGATCCAGAGGGACGCTAAAGGATCTTCACTAATAGAGAGGTCACAGATTCATGGAGTTTTGGCTCTACTCTCCTCATCCCATCTCTAAGACGGAGGTCAGCCACCCTTCAGATGAAGCTCGTTCTTGACACACTGTGCTCACCTTCATCAGAATAGAGCACTACAGCAGCTTCATCACTGCAGGCGCTGATTACGTTTATTTAAAGCCTTTTGTTGTCCACATTTTTCCTCTGCCACTTATCTATATCACCATGTTACACCCCGACATGATGCAGATAGTTTCAGAGAAAACAACAAAAAAACAGACAAAAGAGTAAAAAAAAAGTTTGTTTTTAATTATTGTAGACAATTTGTGTTTAAACAGGACTTTATTATTCAATCATTCCATTAACTGAATGAATCAGTTAATGAATCAGCTGTTTCACAAACCAATCATAAACAATAACAGGGGAAGACCTCAAAGACAACATTTTTAAATCTCTTTCAATTTAATTATCTGAACTTGGCTTCAGTGGGACTGACATCTGATTGTTAACTCTTTATTTAATAAAACACGCACACACAAAACAAATTCACATGGTAAGTGTAAAATATAAATTACTGCATAAACATTTCTCATTGATAATTAAACATTTCCATCGTCACAGTGGATTCAGTGGCTCCTCCTTGTGGTAGGAAACTGTTACTGCAGAACAAAAACACTGAGAACGTTTCGTTTTATTGTTGGGTTTTATTGAGCTTCAGCAATGAACCTGCAAACGTCAGATGTAACAAACACACCAGAACTGCTGAGGAAGTCTGAAGTCATCAACACCTTCCTTAACATAACACTCAGAGTCAAAACAAAGGTTTGAATCCAGTTTAAATAAACTGCATTAAAAACAACCAGAAACAGGGAAGAAAAGAAGAAAAAAAAAAAAGCTACCAGTTTTTCCTAAATTTCCCACAATGCCTCTGGGTTGCGTTCCACACTTCACACCATGGTCTGCTACAATGAAAAAGACCAGGGTCACATGACTGCTGTGATTACCTTCAGACATCACAGGTACCCCGAGCAGAGACCCTCACCATTCAGACTGTAACAGCGCGGCGATACACAAACACATTGCACATCAGAGCTGATCGATTAACTGATTGGGTGACTGACAGACAGTTTATGTGCGGTCGCAGCTTCTTTGATGTTTTCTACAAGAGAAACACTGTAGCACCACCTGTGGTCACACCAGAGCAAGCAGTAGTTACACTTAAATGATCCTGGTCACATGACCACGATGCTATTGGTTGATTAAGTTGGTATAAGGGAAAAGATCCTGGACTTTGGTTCAGTCTGTCCTGACTTAAAACTGTATGATAAACAGGCTTAAACTTGAGCTGAAGCAAAGAAACTAAAAACACTGGATGTTCCAAGGCTTTGAAACCTGACAAATACCTCCATGACACAACAACTAAGCCAAGGAACAAAACAAATTATGAAAATAAAACACTGAACACAACTGATTGGTCTTCATCGAATGACTGACAGGCAGAATAATTCATATTAAACTTAACACAAACTAATCTGAAAATGACTTAAAGCCAACAAGTTGGCTGAACGTTGTAGTGCCTAGAGTCTTTGTATAATTAAACAGACAGTTAACCCCACATGTTGATGAAGAAGAATCTAAACCACTGATCTGTTATCATCTGTTATCGCTGAAAAGAGAAAAAAAAATGAAACAAAAAACTGATACAAACAAAAGAGGATCCTCGTTCGTTCCCTGGCCCTAACATTTTGTTAAGATCTCTACTATGACACTGCAACAATTAAACCAGATAATAAATAAACCTGAAATGTTGACAGATAAAATCTGAGGTATGAAAGTTGGGAGTAAATCTTTGACTATGGAAGCAAAACAACTTTGATGCATTGGCTTGTGCAAGAAACTCAAACTATGGTTTGAGGACTGAACCCTGAAAATCAAGCGAGTAGTATCGTTTGCAGAGCTGAACTGTTGCTCAGTCAACTAATCGGTTAATCAGCTCTTTGTGCGACCTGGGAAGACTCACACACATCTGCGTTGCAGCTGTTTTGATCTCTCGTCACTTCATAAACAGAAAATATGCCGGTAAACAAGATGAAGCCTAAAGGGAGCTTCGGGATGTTTGACCCATCTGCATCCGAAACAATATATATAAATATATAAAACACAGCAGATCTTTAATAACAGTATTATATAGTAAATGATAGAAGACGCAGACAATAAATCTGACATTTTACTGACTATTCTCAGCACTGATTGTAATAAAGTCATGTTTTTGTTGGATTGTAAATGGTAAATGGCCTGTATTTGTATAGCGCTTTACTAGTCCCTAAGGGCCCCAAAGCACTTTACACATCCAGTCATCCACCCATTCACACACACTTGTGTGGATTGTGTTGGATGTTTTGCTGTTTTTAGTAAACAGATTACTTTTACATTTTTGTTTTTTTAATCAATAATAAATAACAGCCTAATTATAAGTGCTTATTTTCCTTCAACAGTAATTTCTTCAAATAAAAACTGAGAAAAACAAACTGCATAATGTACAATGACCTCCTTTAGAAGCTGCTAATCTTCTGCAGAGATCCATGCCATCAGATTTAGTAAGTCTTAAATTTGCTGGAGCTCCTCCATTGTTAATAAATAATAATAACAACAATAATAACGATTATTAATAATACTACTAACAATAATAATAATCATAACTGTGACAGCTCCATGTAGTGGCCGTTGTTCTCACATGTTTCACATATCTGATACTTTAAAGATTCATTTGATGTTGAATGTCTTTGGATCAAACTAATGCTTTTTATGTCAGTGATACAAAGAAACACATGCAAGGAGAATCACTGAAATGAACACAACCTAAAAAACAAAAAAAACAAAAAAAACCTTCACAATCCCGGTCTGTGGCAAACATCAGTCTCTATATGGCGTCACTGTGAAACATCCAGGTAGATTAAAGCCTGTTAAATCTGCCTGACAGTGTGACTTCCTGTTTTTAGTCATAGATGATAGGGAGCACTTTCCCTCCTGGCGATCGACAAAGAAACGTGAACAATGTAAATCAGCTTTATAAAGGTGTTTTCTGTGGAAGAATTCCAATTTGATCAATATGACTAATATTGGCCCATCACAGAAGTATCTGAGTACAATTATAACGAAACACACACTGAAACTTTAGACGTTAAAGGTCCGGCAGCAATCTCGGAAAGTCGAACAACTTTATTTTTCTGTTTATGACAGTAATCTGAGTCGTATCGATGTTGTTCGGATACTTTTCTTCTTCTTCTGCTGTAATGTCCTTTTTTGGTCTCGGGCATCAAAAGAGCTTCAATAGGGGTAAATAATGACTGGTTTTAAAACCTCGTCAGCTCTCCATAGAACTTATTTTTTTTTATTTAAATGGTGGCGCTCAAAGGTCAAATGCACTGCAACATAAGAAAACATTAACAAATGGAACAAGTACACAAAACAGAAAGGAAATTGAAGAAAACACTACTAAAAAATAACTTTTTGTGAGGTTTTGTTTTGTTTTTTTCTTTTATTGTACTTGTGTGTTTTTGGAGTACTTTTCTACTTGCAGCTGTTTGACCTTTCAGGGCCACACTCAGTTTTGAAATCATTGAATTTGGAGGCTGACCTGACTCAGCGGATGGATATCAGCCAGGAGACTGGTTCATCAGTTTTTCAGGCATTAACCAATATTGGCCAGTATGGATACTTACACATTTTGGAGGTTATTTCTTTGTTTTCCAGTAACACAGCATGAAGTTAGCACTGAAAAGCAATGAAAACACCATCTGACTCCAATCAGATCTAAACAGGACTACACCGATATCTCTGGTGTCATGACACAGCGTGTCCAGCAGGGCAAATGACTTGATTAGCAAGACTAAGCTAAACGACTATCTTTATGACTGTCAACATACATGGAATAACATGACAGCCTGTCTTTAGGAGACCGTTTATAAATGGATCAATTTAACGTTGATGTCATGAACATCAGTGCAGCGAGTTCATTCATGTTTATTTTGGAGGGCTGAAAACAGGTGGAGGTGGATGCAGCGGGTGAGTCGGAGTGTAACGGTCGCAGGTGGTTTCGAGCTGAGGTTTAGTTTTTACATTTTTCTGTCACCTGATTGGAGGATGAGTTACATCAGCACACTGAACAGTCTAATAAGAAATGCCTCAGGGCAGAAGAGGAATTTTTCAGTCGTCTGAGCTGAAGGATGAAATGTTAAGACGATAGTTGTATATAATGACGATAGATGTATGGATGTCAATAATTCAAAGCAGCTCCATCATACATTTACCAGATTTAGAGCAAATATGGAAAAGAAGGGTTTTCTTTATACGACAGTGTGAAATGTTATTTTTAAGGTATAATCTAGTTTTTGATTAAAGCTAAACCCAACTTTAACTCAAGTCTGTGCCTACTGTCAAGGGAGGAAAAGCACAAACAGAGCAGGACAGAGGAGAGTCAGGTGCTGCAGGGAGGAGGTTACCGCTGCACCCCGAGGCAAACAGCAGTCACAGGAGGCAAAGGACGTGGAGTCGTTATTTTAACGGCGGGCTTCTCTGCAACACAAAACAAATAAACATCAGTTTAATCAGAGCTGAACGTGCAAAACACTTTTTTCTTTTCTTCTGTTTGCCTAAAAATAAAGATGCTTTCTGTTACTTTTTAAATTGTAAAGTGCAACTTCTTAAGTGTAGAATTTGTAAGTTTGCTGGGAAGCAGCGCAATCTTTGCTTTATGCTGTCAAATCAGCCCAAAGTCAAATCCGCACAAGGCACACCTTAGTGGTTCAGTAAATTAGCTGTTCATTTTAGTCAGTGTTTGAGCTCTAAAAGGTCTGTTTCCTCTTTTATCCCCTCTGTTTTAACAT